>NC_083341.1:15880202-15935383 GCF_019175385.1 Lycium barbarum
GGCCAGATTTTCTAATCTTTTCACAATTACAGTTCACTGCGCCCGCTCCTTTAAAGGACGGCGGCTTGAAAGATTACTTTATTATTAGAGAAAGGTTTGAAACCCTAACCAACGTTTTGGATTTTGGAGTTTTTGCCCCAACCTAGGTTAGGAGGTCGTTAGACAGTAGCTTGCTGCTAAAAAACGTTGCTAGGCTAGCGCGGCTCACTTCGTTCTTCAAGCTCCGCCCTCCTTACTCAACCTCAACATCTATAAAAAAAACCCTTTCTCTTTTTCTAAATAAGTTAAGCTTTGAAGCCGTAACTTGCTGGTTTTTCTATCATCCAATCCACAACAAATCAAATGAAACTTGGCAAAAAAGAAGTGAACACGAAGCTGAGGAACGAAGTAGCTCGCCTAAAAGGAGAGGAACGAAGCTTCGTCTTTGTTTTTCTTCAAACCCCTAATCCGCTCTCGCTCGCCGCTACTAACGGGGTCTCGGTTGATTTCCCTTCCTTTAGCTACCAAGATGTTTCAGTTCGCTATGTTTGAAAAATACAAAGAACGCAGACTAGCCACGGAGCTTGGATACGGTTTCCCGATCGGAGATTCATGGATCACAGACAGTATCTCCCTATGGCTTTTTGCCTCTGAAAGCGTCCTTCCTTCTCAATGCCCGAGCATCCATCCAATGCATTCTTTTTGATCTTGTACCCTATGTAGGCTTGCAAAGCATAGGCTAGATAAGCGGTACACTGAATACCAACCCAATCTCGACGAAAAAAAGGAAAAGCAAGTACATCCTTAACGACCTCTATTCCTGACGTGAACGGACGCTTTCTTGGAACTAATTCATAGGAAATTTCCACTCTTAGACTTCACACACTATATAAACAAATATTTGAAGCGTGCGATGGAAAGTGGAAAAAGAAATTGATTGACTATTGAGTGCAAACCCGTAAATAGACGACTATGGGTAGTTCAGGTGCGCTTAAAGTCAACTACAACTAGAAGGCATGCCGATCTTGACACCAACAAACCTTTGACTTTGACTGTGAAAAGCTCCACATAAGCACACATTAGTTTAAATTAGAAGAAGTGAAAGCCACTTGACTGTAAGGAGAGGAGCTCTAAGTTGAAATTCAATGGTGACAAAAATGATCATCTGTGCTCCACAGCTACTGGTGTCATCACCCTGCAAAGAGGTGGAACCAACCAAGACTGAACACTAGCCCCATTTTGTAGACGGGTTGGGACCGACCTTCTATCCCGGTGAACAATGTTCCACTGATTAGGTGGGGACAGGATTCGAACTTGCAATCTTCAGGTCATGAGCCTGATGAGTTGACCAATTCCTCTACCCCGCTTCTTCCTCTTCTCTTTCGAACCCCGAAAACCAAGGTTCGACTTACATGTGTTAAGCATATTGTCTGAGTAGCATGATGTTCACTTCTTAGCGCTTAGGCCACTACCTAAAAGTAAGTTTTTCGCTCTTTTCCTCTTACATAACAATGATGGAAGAGATAGTAAGCACGACTTTCTACGCAATGATTTCTTCTTCTCTTATGATTTATCAAGTTACAGGGGGGAGACCAAAAAAAATGAGACCAGATTGGCTAGTTTTTCCAGTCAAGTATAGTTGATAATCCCATTTTTGAATATGAATTTGAATAGATTTTCTTTATTATTATAAATATAGCTTTTTTATCTTCCACCTTATCTCCACAGCTTTGGGCGACCCCTTCCCATTTTTTTTCCTTTCAAGAATGGACCTTAACTTACCGAATTGGCTTAGTAAAGTTGAAATCATTAGCTGCTAACTGTTCATAGTCAGCAGTGGAAGAGGGCGTAGCTTTATTGCTCAAGTTTCCCTCTCATGGTTGAATGTGAAAAAGAATTTCTTTTGTTTAGCAATAGTCTTATAAGGATGATGCTTCCCCTGTACCTTATCAATAATTAATAAAGAAGGCCGGGCTAAAAGTAACTACTTTTTGCTCACCCGGTGAAAGGCTTAGTAGGTAAAAAGGCTATTGGTTGCTTTACTTCCTTACCTCGGGTAGGTTGAAAAAGCTGCTAAGAAGAATAGTTTTCGTTTCTCTTGCGACCTTCCACGCCAAGATGGGTTGAAGGGATCGATCCCAATAGCCTTTCACGAGGGGAAAGGCCCATTCTTTATAGCCGTTACGAAAGCTCCCGAAGAGAAAGAGGTCTTTTCTGCTTGACTACGTGAACCAGGTCCAGGTCTTGCTTTTGGCATTCCCGCTGTTGATATCCCATCGAGTTAGCTAGTGTTGGGTGAAAGGGATTTAGGAATGAATAGCAGGCAAAGTCCTTGCTAGGAATTCCGGGTAATTTTCTGTATTCCTTAGGATTAGAGGTGAAGCTTACTTCCTGCGGTAGCCCCTTGGACCTTTGCCTCTTAATGGTTGGGTTCTAGTGGCGGGCCCGCGGGTCGTCCGAACCCATATCTGATAAAGTGGTGGTCTGGTTGTCCTCACACCCCCTTATCATGCGTGTCTGTGGGAGAAGTTTACGCTAGCATTTTGGCGCTTGCCTTATGGTTCTCAGCCCTCTTTTGCTGAGATGCCTTTTAAAAAGATTTTTTCCCGCATCGGAACAAGACCTACTATATTAGATTTAGCCAATTTGGGTGCGGATGGGGATTCCCCAATAGATTCTACAGATTCGGATTTAGATGCCCCTGTGCATAAATATATGGATAGGGATGCCGATTCAGATACGGCTAGAAAGGCTCGTTTTAGTGATTCATAAACCTTCATCGGGATAAACAAGCAAGGGTTTCACCCTCTACTTATGGGAATGCTACTTCGAGAAGTGCTGCTTCAGGATAAACTAGATATGTTGCGAGAGAAACTGGAGATTTTCCTACGGCTTGGACCCTTTTACTCGAGAACTCAAAGGGGGGAAAGAATTCTTCAACATAGTCACAAGAAGGTAGTCTACGACTATTAGATCCCTAGAAAGAGAAGCAACTAAGAAGAGAGGGGTATAAAAGAATGAAAAGAATGTCTTCGATTTGGCTCTTGTTCTCTGTAGGTTTATAGCACGCTAGGCTAGCTAAGAAAGGTATTCTATCTTTCTCTTTTTGTTGTTCGACTCGATAGAATTGTTTGGAATCCTCTCCTAGCTTCCTCTTTCCATAGATATGAAGACTATAAAACGTCGATCAGAAAGCAGGTGGTTCTAAGATATAGAAGTAGTTAAGGGCTTGACTAAGTAGTAGATATGAGATTGAGGGGCACAGGAGTAGGGTTGTACTCTAGAGGTAATGCTATTCTCCATTATTCCTCCCGACTTCCTTTCTATTCTCACTCTCATCCGACTGGTGAATGCAATTGGAGTAGAATCTCTTTCCCTTACTAGGTTTAGGAATCCTTAATTCTTCAAGAAGACGAGATTAACCCGGATCAATGATGTGCCGTAAATTTCGGCACATTTTATACCTTTGTCACTAGAAGTGTTGCTTGTTTTTAAGCGTTTTTACATCGTTTCTTATGTTATTTTGGTGTTTTGTAGGGTTGGTTTACCAAGGAACGGAAATGATAAGAAATGCTGAAAAACGAACAACTTGGAGCAAAAAGGACGGTCCGTAACTCGAGTTACGAACCGTAACGAGATCCGTACCAGAGAGGAAGATCCAGATACGTGCCGCTATCAAATGACGGTCCGTAACTCATGTTATCGGCCGTAACGTGTACCGTAAGCTGAGGAAAATTTCCAGTAAGAAGCCTAAGTGGTGTCACAGGTTACGCTCAGAAGGACGGTTCGTAACTCAGGTTACGGGTCGTAACGTCATGGCGTAACGCATTGGCCACTGAAGACTTAGACCATGATCCGCTGGAAGATACGGACCGTAACCTGTGTTACGGTCCGTCACAAGAAGCCGTGACGGTTGACCTAATCAAGCTTACAAAGGACGAAACCGGAGGACGGATCGTAACCTGTGTTACGGTCCGTAACGATGCCGCGTAAGGGTGTTTTTGTCCAGAAACTTGGCGCGATTTTTGGCCCTATAAATACTTAAAGTTAGGGTTTTAATTGATAATTCTGATTTTCTTTGGGAGCATTAACTTTAAGTCTTGAATATTTGAAGTGGTTGGAGCATAGCACCAACTTCACTTTCATTCCGTATTGTATTAGTATCGTAAGTATATTATGTTAACTTTTAAGCTTTCTTTGTTAACCAAAATGATGAGTAGCTAATTTTAATTCTAGGGTTGTGGATCCCATGATGGGTATTATGTGAATGGGTTTCTACTATTGATATATGCATAATGGTTATTAGTATTTATTCTATTTTTGTGCGTTAGCGTTGGGTAATGATTGCAAGCATTAGCCTAAGCCATTATACAAACTTTTCTTGGGAAAGAGAGTCAGTATTGGTAAGATTGAATAACAATGACTCGGGGCGTTAACCCTTGTTTAATGGACTAACTTAGGGATAAGAACAAGTCTAATTGGCATTATTGGTCGCTCTTCGATTTCAACTCTTTTACATTTGAAAAATCATTGTTATACCCCGCATTTTCAGAGCCTGAGCGTGACACGTGCTTCCTCAAACATTGACAATCACATTGTTACTACATAATTTAAACTCACGTTGATAGTATTATATTTCGTATTTTTTTTGTACGTCGGATTATTCGCAAGCGGAGGTGGGGCCCACACATCGAGATTTTTTAGGAACACGTGACAAGTTATATGAATCACATATGTGAAGTTAAAAACAACTCAAGAAGGACCCTTGAGCCAAATCAAAGTGGAAGTCCTCCAAACAAATATTTTTAAGTAACGTTTTCGGGTGATCTGACTTCGAGGGGAAAAAACGGTATTATAATTTTAGAATTTGGAAAAATATCAAGAAATAGAAGTTGTAGATAATTGAATTAGATTTCCAACCATAGGTCGTGGGTCCACAGGCGACGTCGGGGTAAGGAGATATGGACGTTAGAAGGCAGAAAGGTCAGTGGGCTAGGCCCAATCCGGGCCCAACCGGGTTAGGCCCATGACCCATGTTTATTTAAGTGATATATCAGCCTTTTCTCCTCATTTTTCAGAACAAAACACCCAGAAAATTCTGGAGAAAAAGAGAGAAGAGAGCTTAGAGAGAAAAGATCAATTTTGACCAAAATCTGAGCCTCAAATCCCGAAGCCCGTGAAGAGAAAAGTGTTCTACGTTGCGTTGCCTCCAATTTGAGCTAAAAATCAACCAAAAAGAAGGGGGTGGACGTGGTGGCTGCACACTTGAGGTAAGATTAAGGTTCCTTTTCATTGCTAATAAGTTTATTTAGAGTTCTACCGAATTAGAACGGAGAAAATAGTGTGATAAATTCATTTGTTGGCGTTGTGAATAATGGAATGAGATTTGAAGAGAATTTTGAATGAAAATAAATGTATTCAACTTGTAGAATGTGGAGGATGTCGTTATTGATGTTGTTAGTATTAATTTCGACTCCCTTACGGAAATAAAATTATTAAATAGTTATATCGCAAATTTGGTTGGTTAAGGAATTTAGAAAATAATGTGTGGGCTGTTTTATGGCATACGCGGGTATTGGAAATATTATGATTAATGTTGGTATTGTTGTTGTTGTTGTTGGTTGCTGAATTGAGAATTCGGGCTAGGCATATAAACAGGGGAGATGCTGCCCGATTTTCGGCAGAATATAAAATAGTATGATTTGAAATATGGTACAAATGTGCGACGAAAAGGCTAACATTAGCATAAATTCCTTTTAAATGTAGACTTACAAGCTTGGACGAATAAGCGTAGCTTATAAGCGGTCGAACAGGTATGTAAGGCTTACCCTTTCCTTCTTTTGGCATGTTCTAGAGCCAAGTAAGGTATGATATGCACTTTGAGGTAACTCTACTCTTTGATTCCGAGTTTGTTTATGATTCTTATGCACTTCTTGATATGAGTACATTCAATATGATCGAGCTTATTACATGGTTGGACAACGAGATGAGCATGAGGAGTTTTGTTCCTAAAAGAGTTCTGTATGTGTTAATGTCCGAAGCTCTATTTGATAAGTTTCTGAGTTTGTATACGATTCTTATTGGCCTATTGATATGAGTATACTTAGTACGGTTGAGATTATTGCATAATTGGATAATGAGCCAAGTATAAGAGTTCATGTCCTTAAAATGGTTCTGTAAGTATTAATGTTTCTAACTTTTGCATACAGTCTTGGATCGGGCCGAACGTTTCTCGGTAGTAATATACTATATTTATGGATCGGGCTGCACGTTCCGCAGCAATATATTTATGGATCGGGCTGCACGTTCCGCAGCAATACACTGTATGATGTTCTATGAGTATGCATGCATGAATTTGTTATATGCAAATATGATATATGATGTCGGCATATTGATTTGATCCATAACGATATTCGAAAGGTACCTAATATGATTGTTGCTTCGATTTTCCAAAAATGGCTTCTGAAACGTTCGTAGAAGGTTCTATACTTAAAACGCCCGTAACTTTCTTGTCCTAAGTCGGATTGACCCGAAACTTGTTTCTGAGCCTTCAGGTGTCAGTAAGTATACTTGTCTATCGACTCTGCTCGTGCATGCCATAATGTATCCTCCACTGAGTCCCGGGCCAGGATATGTTCTCGTGCGTACTCCTCTACATTGTTCACTGCGTTCCTCTCACTTGCGGGCCGGGGCACGTTATATATGATATGATGACATGATGATATAATGACGGGGTGGTGGCCAGGATGACATATGATGACTCTATTCACAGCGTCCCGCAAAAGAGGGTCGGGGCACGTTACATGCACATATGATACATGATATTGACATATATGATATATGATTTACCGCGTCCCTCATTGAGGGCCGGGGCACGTTATATACATACATGATATATGATTCACCGCGTCCCTCACTGGAGGGCCGGGGCACGTTACATGCATATATGATATATGACATTGGTATACATGATTTCATTCACCGCGTCCCTCACTAGAGGGCCGGGGCACGTTGTACGATATATGATATATAATGATGGCATACATGATTTTCATTTATGATTTATGATGACATACATGATTTTCATTTCAAAAGGCAAGTGCTTTGATGTTTTAAAAGTTCATACTTGATTCTGGTAAATCTCTGTTTCAGCTATGGTTCTCTTTTCTGTATTCCACGCCTTACATGGTCAGTACATATTCCGTAATGACCCCCTTTTTTTCGGGGGCTGCGTTTCATACCGCGCAGGTACACCCAGATGAGTATAAGCCAATATGAAAGATGTTCCAGCGGCGTTGGCAAGCTCCACTTGCTCCTGGAGTGCTGCCGAGTCAGAGTATATGTGTTATGATTTTTGATTAATGTTAGAGACTTTGCAGACAGAGTCGTGGGTATTGGAAGTCAGTCTGTAAGCGGCTCCATCAGCCGGTGTGCCATTTTGTGTTATGTTATAAAGTCCATGTGGTTACAAATTTTATTTGATTAAAGAAAGATGAAAAAAATATTCTGAAAGCATTTACTATGAATTTCATTTGTATTTGATTTAAGAGTCCAAAGAGATTATATGTGTAGTAACTGTCTGCGGGTTCGCTCGGCCTTAAATAAAGGTCGGGTGCCCATCACACCCTGATCAAGATTAGGGTGTGACAATCATAAAGAGGAAATACGACCTAACTGTTGGGAAACATTAGGAAGTCCTTAAGAGATCAAGTGCATACTCTTAGAACAACCATTAGAAATATATCACATTGAAACCTGAAGCATAATATCTAATCAAAATGGGGAACACAACCTTAGTCTCTCTCTCGCATTAAGTACAGTTCTGTATTCAATTACATTACTCAACAAATATTTCAAACTATTCGGAATAGGATTAAAGCCTTTAAAGACTAGTATCACATACAATTAGTACCTTTTTCTCTCCATATTCCCTGTGGGATTCGACCCCAACCTTGTTTGAGTTACTATATTTGACAACGTCCACTTTACGCCATTAATAGGTGTAATTTGAGCGTATCAAATTTTGGCGCCGTTGCCGGGGAATATGGTTTTGAAATTACTGATTGTGCGTACTCTTCTTTAAAAAATTTTCTATTCCATCACACCTTATTTGCTGTTGTGGTGAACCAGGTGAACATGGCTGGAAGACAGAATCGAAATCAAGGAAACCAAGGCGGACTCCAAGTGAACCCACCTGCACTAGAAGAGGATGAAGATGAGAATATATTCGCGGAATTCATCAATGAAGCTGATTATGCTTCTGCTGTGGTCCCTCATAGGACTGGAAATGCTACGTTCAAAATTGATAGTTCTATCTAACAGCTGCTGAAACTTGAAGGTTACTCTGAAATTCTTTGGAGGATTGTCCACTTCGACATTTGAAGAACTTCCTGCACGTGTGTGCTCAACAATCCCAAGGTATTGTTTCTGCTGATGCACTTCAGTTACGGATCTTCAAATATTCCTTGGCTGGCCAAGCAAGGGAATTGTATAAAAAGCTTCGCAGCAATTCTATTCATACCTGGAGCGAGCTAGCCAATACATTTCTAAAGAAGTGGTTCCCACCGAGCAAAAAGGCTGAACTTCGAGATTAGATCTTTGAGTTCAAACAGCTCCCGGGGGAACAATTATATTCGGCATGGGAGCGGTTCAAGTACTATATAGCTCAATCTCCAACTCACGGGTTTCCGGATGCTATTCTCACGGAGAAATTCTACAAGGGCTTAGATACAATGAATCAGATTGCTGTCAATAGTGCCGCGGGAGGATGCTTCATGGACAAGTCATTTATCGCCATCACCCATTTGCTTGATAAACTCACCACCCACAATAAAGCTTGGCATTCAACTGATAGTGAGAGTCTCTCTTATGGTAGTCCATCACTAGCTGCCGTTGCAAAAGAAAACCATGAGAGAGATCATGCCTTTGCTCAATTACAAACCACGGTGGATCTATTATCAAAGAAGTTGGCAGAAAAGGATGCACAAGGGGTAAATATTGTTGAGGAATTACCACCTCATCCACAGGGAATGTATCAAGTCCCTGAGGGGATGTACCAAGATGGGCAACAACAGTATGAAGATGCTAATTATGTCAACAACTCGCAAGGGGGTTATCAAAGGCAAAATTATCAAGGTCCGGGCCATCACCCATGGAAAAAGCCTCAACACTAATTTCAAGGGAGCAATTACAGCAGAAATGATCAGGGAAATCCAAATCAAGGGAATTACACTAACAACAATTATGGCAACAAGAGCTCGAACCCTTACATTCCACCAAGGGGGCAAGCACCAAGTTCCCAACAGTGGAGAGATAATTCAGCTAGCAACTCTGCTAGCAATGCTGCTAATGATTCTGTGGAGCTGAAAAGTATGATGCAGAAAATGCTAATGAATCAGGACAGAACTGAGAGCACGATAAAGGGAATTTCTCAGGTTCAACTATCTCATTCAGCTTCCATTCAGAAGCTTGAATCGCAATTCAGAGACCTTTCCAGAGAAGTGCATACTCCTCAACGTGGACAACTACCAAGTGATACAGTTCCAAATCTGATAGGTAGTAGGGTAAACTCTATGGAGCATGTAGCTGCTATTAGCACCCTAAATGGAAAAATACTTGAAGGTGCTGATAAAAAGGTGATTGGTCTCGAGCCAATTGTTAAAGAAGAAGCACAGCCTGATGTATCTGATATTATTGTGGAGGAAGAAACAGAGGAGGAAGTGCCTATTATAGCTGAAAAGGAGCAAAATCTTGATAATCTCAAGGCACAAGAAGAAAAACATGAAAAGGGGAAGGCAAAACTTTCTGGCGCTCTACGCCCTTTGAGCCAAATATTCAAATCTTCACCCCTTTTTCCTCAAAGGCTAGTGAGGAAAATAGAAGATGACAAGTGCTTGCGATTTTATGATCAACTCAAGCAGTTGACGATAAACATTCCTTTCATGGACGCTTTCCAAGAAATGTCTGGGTTTGCTAAGTATTTGAAGGATCTCTTAACAAAGAAGAAGAAGCCATTGAAACACAACACTGTGGGTATCACTCATCGCGTTAGTGCTATTATTTCCATGACCACAGTGCAAAAAAGAGAAGATCCTGGAGCATTCACCATTCCATGCACCATAGGGCAGCATGATTTTGCCAAGGCATTGCGTGATAACGGAGCTAGCATAAATCTTATGCCCCTTGAGATTTTCAAGAGATCGGGATTAGGGATACCAAGGCCAACTACCATGAGGTTGTAGATGGCTGACAGGTCGATAAAAAGGCCAGTTGGGGTAGTTGATGATGTGCTTGTTCAAATTGGAGAATTCCTACTGCCGGTAGATTTCGTGATTCTTGACTGTGCTATTAATCAAGAAATTCCTATTATTCTGGGAAGACCTTTCCTTGCTACAGGGAGGGCTCTTATGGATTCAGAGAAGAATGAAATGAAGTTCCGGGTGAAAAATGAGGAGGTGACTTTTCACTCCAGCAAGGGTATGAAATTGCCTAGTCTTTATCAAAGTATTTCAGTCATTAATTCTTTTGATGTGGTGGATGAAGCGGTAGAATTCAAGATGGAGGAAGAATGTTTGGGTGAAGAATTATCGGCCATTTTGGTAAATTTTGATGCAGACGAAATGGAGGGATATATTGAGACGGTGAATTCACTCACCGGTCTGGGTCTTACTCTTATGAGACCAAGAAATTGTCTCTTGATTTAGAGAAGCGAACAACTCTTCCAGCAAAAACGTTAATTATTGAGCCACCGAAGTTGTAGCTCAAGCAACTTCCATCCCATCTTAGATATGAGTTTCTTGGAGCAAATGACACCTTCCCAGTTATTGTGTCATCACTTCTGAATGAGGGCCAAACTCATAGTCTCATCGCAGTTTTGAGGAAACATTTGAGAGCTTTGGGTTGGACTATTGCAGACATCTGGGGGATTCCCTCCGGAATTTGTGAGCACCGAATTCAGTTGGAGGAGGAAATTTCACCAAGTGTTGAGCATCAGAGAAGATTGAATCCACCGATGCAAGAGGTGGTAAAGAAAGAGATTATTAAGTGGCTAGATGCTGGGGTGGTTTACCTGATTGCCAACAGTCCATAGGTAAGTCTAGTCCAGTGTGTGCCAAAGAAAGGGGGGCATCACTGTTGTCCCTAATTCTAAAAATGAGTTAATTCCAACAAGAACTGTCACCGGTTGGAGAATGTGTATAGACTACAGAAAGCTGAACACTGCATCTTGCAAGGATCATTTCCCTATGCCTTTTATTGATCAAATGCTTGATCGGCTAGCTGGAAGGTCTTATTATTTTTTCTTGGATGGGTACTTAAGTTACAACCAAATCAACATTGCATTGGAAGACCAAGAAAAGACTACTTTCACTTGTCCCTATGGGACATTCGCTTTCAGCTGAATGTCATTTGGTCTTTGCAATGCCCCAGCCACTTTCCAATGATGCATGATGTCCATATTCTCTGACATGGTTGAAAACTTTCTTGAAGTATTCATGGATGACTTCTCTGTGGTGGGAGATTCATTCGATGAATGTTTAGACCATCTTGATCGGGTGCTACAAAGGAGTGAGGAGACAAACCTCGTTCTTAACTGGAAAAAGTGTCATTTTATGGTAAAAGAGGGAATTGTCCTTGGCCATAAGATTTCCGAAAGAGGGATTGAGGTTGACCAAGCCAAAATCGATGTGATTTCAAAACTCCCTCCACCCATCTCAGTAAAGGGGTTCGGAGTTTCTTGGGGCACGCCGGATTCTATAGAAGATTTATCAAAGACTTCTCCAAAATTGCAAAACCAATGTGCAAACTCTTGGAAAAGGAGTCAAAATTCAATTTTGATGAGAAGTGCATCAGGGCTTTCGACGAGTTGAAGTTAAAATTGACTTCAGCCCCTATTGTTGTGTCCTCGAATTGGTCGTTGTCCTTTGAATTAATGTGTGATGCCAGTGGTCTTGCAATTGGCGCTGTGCTTGGTCAGCGGCTCAACAAAAGCTTGCACCCAATTTATTATGCCAGAAAAACACTAAATGGAGCTCAACTGAACTATACAGTAAAGGAGCAGGAACTACTTGCTATTGTTTATGCCTTTGAAAAGTTTCGGGCTTATTTATTGGGTGCCAAGGTAGTGGTTAACACTGACCAGCGATACTTGATGGCTAAAAAAGATGCTAAGCCTCGGTTGATAAGATGGGTGTTGTTGCTACAAGAATTTGACTTTGAAGTCAAAGACCGAAAAGGATCAGAAAATCAAGTAGCTTACCATCTCTCCAGACTTGAAGCACCAGGGAGACCGATTGATGTGCTGGATATTGATGACACTTTTCCGGATGAAAGAGTCTTGGCAATCTCCAATGATGTGGCACCATGGTATGTCGATATTGCCAATTATTTGGTAACTGGCATTGTTCCTGAAGATTTGAAGGCATATCAAAAGAAGAAATTCTTGAGAGATTGCCGACAGTATTATTGGGATGAGCCTTACTTATTCAGGACTTGTGCAGACAATATGATCAGAAGATGTGTGGCTGAATCTGAGGTGATGGATATTTTGAAGGCTTATCATAATTCTCCGGTTAGTGGGCATCACAGTGGAAATAGAACTGCAGCCAAGGTGCTAGAGTGTGGGTACTATTGGCCAGCCATCTATCGTGATGCGAATATATTGACACGTTCTTGTGATAAATGCCAACGCCAGGGCACAATAGGTCGGAAGCATGAAACACCGATGAATTTTGTGCTTGAGGTGGAACTCTTTGTTGTGTGGGGCATTGATTTTATGGGGCTATTCATGAGCTCACATGGCCTGAAATATATTCTTGTTGCGGTGGATTATGTCTCCAAGTGGGTGGAGGCGGTGGCCTTGCCTAACAATGATGGTAGGAGAGTCAATGCCTTTCTAAAAAAGAACATCTTTACTAGATTTGGCACTCCTAGAGCTATTATTAGTGATGGTGGTTCTCATTTCTGCAACAAACCATTTGCTGATCTTCTTGAAAAATATGGCGTACATCACAGGGTTGCCACTCCGTATCACCCTCAGACGAGTGGTCAGGTTGAAGTCTCCAACAGAGAGATAAAAAGCATCTTGGCAAAGACAGTCAATGTGAATCGCACTGACAAGTCCAAAAAGTTGGATGATGCTCTATGGGCATATCGCACGGTGTTCAAAATGCCTATTGGGACTTCACCGTATAAGTTGGTATTTGGGAAGGCATGTCATTTGCCTATTGAGCTTGAGCATAAAGCCCTTTGGGCATTGAAAAAGCTGAACATGGATTGGCATGAAGCAACAAAGCTGAGGTTGTTTCAAATCAACGAGATGGATGAATTTAGGTACAATGCCTATGAAAGTGCAACACTGTACAAGGAAAATATGAAATACTATCATGACTCGAAGATCCTCAAATGGAAGTGTCATTGAGGTGAAAACCGAGGATGTCACTCGGACTTTTAAAGTGAATGCACAAAGAGTAAAGCACTACCATTGGTGCATTGATGATGGTAAGGTGGTTGATAGTTATCGTTTGAAATACAGTTCCTGAACTGGAAATTGAGGTATCACGTCGAGCCGTGACATTAAACCAAGCGTTGTGTGGGAGGCAACCCACATTTACTGCTTTATAAGTACTTTAAATTTCGTATTTCCTTTGTTTTCTTTTATGTTTTTTATGTTTGCTGATGTGGTAGGATTCTGAGGACTGAAGAGGCCAAAATAAAGTAAGTGCTAAAGTTTGCAAGGAAGGACGCTCCACGTTACGGCCCGTAACTCATGTTACAGTTCGTATAATGGAGCGTAACAAGAAAAAAAATGCAGAAATCACTGAAGGATGAGGGAAAAGTGTTACGATCTGAGTTACGGACCGTCGAATCGCGTTACGGACTGTAACTCATGAGCGTAACCTTGACAACAATCCGAGAAACCACCAGAAAAATTGTACCCATTACGCCAGGTAATACGGACCGTAACACGAGTTACGGTCCGTCGGCTGTAGTGCCATGTCATTAATGAAAACTGAAAACGGGGTCGTTTGGTTGACTGTAACACGAGTTACGTCTCGTATCTCATGTTACGGTCCGTAACTCTAAGCGTAACAGTCGGGCATGTTTAAATACAACACCCGATGGTTACACTTTCAAATTCAATCGGCGCTTAAATTTTTTTTAACCTCCCTCATTTTCTTTTCATCTACCCCTCATCATCTCTCCATATTTCTTTCACCATAGTTGTTGTTTTTCTCTTCAAAATCCATCGTTGTTTTGCTTTAATCTGGAGTTTCATCCAAGCATCGCCAATGATTAGGTATGACAATGTGTTGACTCTCTCTCGTCTTTCATCTATCGATAAGATTGGTATGATCTTCCATGAGTAAATTCGTATACCATGTAGTTATGATTTTGAATCCCCATTGAATAATTGCGCAGGATTTAACAATGGTGGGGGGTTGGGTTTGGTATGATTGTTGTTTGAGAGACTCGTGGGCACAAGAACATTGTCTCCCACTGAGTCGGAGGGCATCCCGATTGAAAGTTTCATTCGTGAAACTACTAAATTGGTTTGCCCACCAACTGTTCGATAAAAGGTTTCAAAGAAAATTTGGTAACATCGGGTGAAGTCTGAGTAACCCGAGGTATGTGAGGGGATCAACTGGTGTTTTACACCATACCCAAGGAGCATAAAGTCGAAAATCTTAGCCTCGTGCTTAAACGGAAAAATTTGGCAAAGTTGTGCATCTGTGAACTGATTGCCCGACGTTCAGTGTTCCGGGTCGTAACGTGTGTTATGGACCGTAACACCCCATTGTAACACTTATGATTTCCATGAAAACTTTTTGTAAATTTGGGTAACGTTACGGTAAGGTGTTACGGACCGTAACACGGTTGACGGACCGTAACATCATACCGTAACACCGATGATTTCCCCAAAACTTTTTGGAAATTTGGGTCAGGTTACGGTCAGGTGTTACGGACCGTAACACGTTTGACGGTCCGTAACATCATACCGTAACACCTATGATTTTCAGAAAACTTTCTGGAAATTTGGGTCACGTTACAGTAATATGTTACGGACCGTAACACGTATGACGGTCCGTCGAACATGTTACGTTTCCTGTGTTATAAATGAATAAATTGAGTTACGGTCGGAGATACGGCCCGTAACACCATCGACGGTCCGTCGACCGTGTTACGGTGCATGAGCTAATTGAAGTCCTGAACTTAAACCAATAAGTTGTATAATTGAAAAGCTTCTCGTGTATCATAGCTAACTTTGCCTTCCACAGGTATAGGTAACCCAAGGCAAGGAAAGAAGGTTGCACCCAAAGTTACAGGTAAAGGAAAAGGTCGTGGTGCAGGCAAAGTAGCCTCACGGTTGCGCGATGAAGATCAAATCAAAGACACAAGGGCTACAAAGAATCCCGCTGCACCTAGCAGGCCAGCCTCACCATCCGAAAGTTCCTCCTCGTCTGATGAGGAGAGTTCTTCTAGTTCGTCTAGCCATAGTGGACCCAGGCAGGCTGTCACACCACCACACCGGCCTCAACCACCCATTAGACAGCCTACTATGGAGGAGCGCGAACAAGAGCGTGAACAAGAAAGGAGGGAGACTGACATCCGGATGAGGGCTATGTATGAGCAGGACCTCCGGTTTTCTGTGGAGGGATCTGAAGAACTGTACAACAAAGGGTGTGAGCTAGCAAAGCATGAGGGGCAGGGCCCGAAGAGAAGTATTTTCGAGGAAAGGAACGTCAGCTTCGATGGTCTCTGTTACATCCGGTATTTTTGCATATTCGAAAAATTTGAGATAACTTGACTTGTAATGAAAAAGGCCATATTTGGACCTTACTTGGTATGAATGTGTCGGTTATGAATACGTTGGTGTGGAATTACGAAAGGTGGCCAAGGGCAAAAATTGGAATTTTGGAAACTTGCTTCATGAATTACAAAAATGTAGCCAATTGGACTAAAAAAAAAAAAAAAAGGTCCAACAAAGGGAGGCCCAACCGGCCATGTACATTGACCCAAGTCCATGGAATTATTTTTTCCATGTGATAAATTATCTTATAAGTCATCTATATCTATAGAAGTTTCAAGAGAAGCTAAGTGAAAACAAGAACAAGAAAAAAGGAGAGAGGCAATTCGACTAGAGGAGAGAAAGAAAGAAAGAAAAGAAAAAAAAATTCTAGCCCTTCAATCTTGGTCCAAAAATTGAAATTGTTGTGTATTCATACTAAGCTCAAGATTCTCTTCAAAGTGGCATAATTATTTTAGCAAGAAAGTAGCTTGGGTGACAAGTGAAGGAGTTGAGAAAAGGTAAGAATTTTACCATTTTTATACCATGGAATATATGTATATATGTTGTAGTGTGTGGGAATGAATGAAAAGCATGAAAATTTTGTGGGTTGCGAAAGTGTGTGTATGGCCGTATGTATGTATATATTGCATGTCTATGGTGACTTGAAATTATGTTGAAATCTAGTTGTAGTTATGGTAGAAGTTGTATTAGGAATGAAAGTTGAATGAATTAGTGAAAGTTGGAAATTTTAGTGCATGGCCGTGTGAATGTATAAATATGTGTGTGTGGCCGTGTAGTGCTATATGTCGGAGAGAACATGGATTTGTTATAATTAGTATGTTAATTGTGTGGTAATCTTGTGATGAAAATGAGAAAAAGTGTTGTTAATTGGTTGTCGGAAAGTAGATGATTTTAGTATAGTTTATGTGATTATGGGAATGAAGTTGTAAGAATGCAAATCGTTATGGTTGTAAATGGAATTGGAAGATAAGAATATGTTATGGATGTTTATGCTAAAGATTGGAAGTTGCGGGTGAAATATGCCCTTAGTAGGAAACTTGTATATTGCGTATATCTTATGTATATTTGGTGAAAACGATATGATATGCCTCCGATTCATGTTGTAATGATCTTGATGAGTGATGAATATGAAAATGGTAAGATTGGTTTGAAAGTGTAAGGTCGGAATGGAAGATGTTATGTTATGCCGGAAAGATGGCTAGTTATGCCATATTAGGTGTCTTGTAATGCTTGTTGTTGTTATTGATGTTGTTTCTGGGTTGCTGTGTTGATAAATTAAGCCGAGCTAAGTCTCGGGGATGATATATATATAGGGGAAATGCTGCCGAAATTTCAGTAGGCAAGTATGTAATAAGTTTGGATTATTGAAAAGCTTGAATTTGACATTTGGCAAACTTGACCATTTGTAGATTCTGGACGAAATTGGAATCGAAGCCAAGCGAGCATAAGACGCAATAGAGGTATGTAAAGCCTACCCCTTTATTCTTAGGCATGTTCTGAACATAATAGGCTCGGCCGCGAGCCTTGAATACGACTCCGTTCCTCGGAATTCGAGATGGAAATCCGCTCCAATTCCTTCAGTACGATTGAAACCATTTCCTTATAAAAATGCCTTTAAAGCGAACTTTTGTACGAAACTTTCCTAAACGGAGTCGGAATACTTCCAAATGATTATGGATGACCTTATAAGGTCTATTATCAGTAATTTACGTATGTCGCCTCGGGTTGGTCCGAGGTGGGCCCACAGAGCCCCGATACCTCTTGTATGACCTAAATTGCCTTATTCCTGTCCGTTTTTCAAAAGTAACATCTGGACTATTATTCTGATCATGATATGACTATTTTTATATAAATCCTACGAAATGGTTTTGATATCTGGAAATCTGATTTCGGTGATAATTTGTCGTGCCTTCCCAAGTAGGATATAGGCGCGTATTATGAACACTATCTGAATACTCTGATTTGACTCGCCATATGGCCTACCTCAATTTGATTGGGCCTGTGTAATGATCTGTATGTATGTGGTTTCTCATTAATCAGTTCGTGCATGTGCTATGATTCCTTTCACCGGATCCCGGGCCGGTTTATATCGTGCGGATGGGCCGCCGAGTCCCTTGTCGGGGGCCGGGTCTCATGTATGAATTCTGAAGTATGATGTGTCCGGTTCCGGGGTACTGTGGTATATGTCCGTCCCCGGTTACCGTGTATATGTTACGAAGTATGATGTGTCCGGTTTCCCGGCGTGTGATCTGTCCCCGGGGTTACCGTGGTTATGATATGATGTGTTATATGACGGAGATGTTCGAAGATATGAAATCTTCTGAAATATGATATGTTGTGGCGCCAAAGGCAGGAGTGGCGACCACGTTCCTGTGCCCTATTATGATTCTGTCTGTCTGATTGGATTCTGATTCCGTCTGTCCGTATGGATTATTATTCCGTCTGTCCGTATGGATTATTATTTTGTCTGCCTGATTGGACTCTGATTCTGTCTTTCCGTATGGATTATTATTCTGTCTGTCCGTATAGATTACGATTCCGTTTGTCCGTATGGATTGTGATTCTACCCGTCCGTCTGGACCATAATTCTGTCCGTCCGTTTGATTTATGGTTCTGTCCGTTATATTTCTGTGCTTCCGGTTCATGCTGTGATTATGTTTGTTATGTTTCTGCTTTACATACTCGGTACATTTTTCGTACTGACCCCCGGTTCTTCGGGGGCTGCGTTACATACCCGCAGGTACAGACGCACCGAGAGATACACCGCCAGTCTAGGGCTCAGATTCTGCTATTTTGGAGGGCTCCTTTGATCCGGAGCGTGTACTTTTGGTATATACCTTCTGACATCTGTATATTCTGTACGTATGGTAATTCTGGGTACGGCGGGGCCCTGTCCCGTCATATGATTTTGTATGTCAGTTAGAGGCCTGTAGATATGTATGTGAGTTACGGGTCGTTGCTGTTCAGGTAGGTACGTACGATTTTGTGACTCTGTCCGTTATGTTAGCCTCATCGGCTTATATGTAATTTCAGTATGTTCGGATATGTGTATATTATAGCGCGCGCTGCATTTGTATTGGCTTAAGTCTGTATACAGCTAGTGTGAATTATCTGTTTGGCATGCCGATTCTGTCAGGTAGGTACGTTTGGGTATCCAGTTAGGATACCAGTCGCGGCCCACGGGGTTGGGTCGTGACAGTCTCGATGGATATCCGGGCATTCGTGACACTCTCCGCTTCCACAAGTTAGAGTTTTTGAAAAACCCTGTGGGGTCCTACATCCTGCTCTTGTTCGGGAATTCTATGCTTCTTATGGGGCTGTTGTATTCAAAGCACTAAAAACAAAGGCAGCGCGCAACTCAAGTGTCGGCCATGAATGAGGTAGTAGTGCGCAAAAAGAAGATTGATGTTTCTCCGACGGCCATCAATACAGTACTATTCGGAGAGGATTATATTGCGCATACAGCGGTGGGAAAAGGAGAGTTTGTCTACAAAATTGCACAGAAAGATACAATCTCAGTCAGAAAATGGGTGGCCTCAGTGATTGCACGGTCGACAGATCCCGAATGGGCAATAGTGCCAAAGTTGACAGCCACTACGAAGATTTGGAAAAACACCCTCACACCTGAGGCAAAGTTTTGTGACAGATTGTTCTGTTCCGCATCCGTCCTACCCAGGCAGATAATTATTTGACCCCGGACAGAGCTGTTCTTGTGGCTGACCTTATGTCGAGGTATAAGATCAACATCGGAAGACTGGTAGTAGCAGATCTCCGGGAGAGAGCCACCCAACCAACCACTTCCCTAATTCATCCATGTTTGCACACGTTCTTATGCCTGCGCGAAGGACCAGAACTGTTACACCTCGGAAAATTTTCAACTTGGGTGATGAGTAGAACAATGAAGGGCTTGAGTGTATGATGTTTTACTAAGTCGGGAATGGCTAATTATGAATTTTTGGAAATAAGAAGGTTGCGAAAAAATTTCAGATCAGTGCTCGTAAAGGGCACTATACGGCCCGTAAAGTGATTTACGGACCGTATAGTGCAATCGTCCTCCAGCCTTCCAAAATCTCAAAGTTTTTGCCAAGTGTTGAAATGGCTAAATACGACTTGGAGGACGGCCCGTAAACTGGTTTACGGACCGTAAACCTCAGTCGTAAACTACCATAATCCTCAGCCAAACTTTCTGTTTCTGGGATGATTAAAAACGATCATAGAGGACGGACCGTAAACCACAATACGGTCCGTAAACTGTGGTTTACAACCACTGTTCACCCCGACGAAAGTTCATTAAAAATTAGATTTTGTGATCATTAAAAGGGACTTAAGTCTCATTTCACTTCATTTTTAATCCATACACCTCAAGAGACCTCTAGAACATTCCAAATATTTCTTCCATAAGGATCCAAGAGAATCAAAGGAAAACTAAGATCATCAACACCAAATCTAAGCAGCAAAGTGTATGAAACCTAGTTGGAAGTCATTCCCTTCAAGAACTTCCAAGAAAGGTGAATTAGGGTTTTGGTGCTAGAGAAGTATTTCAACTCAAGGCCTGTTCAATCATAATTTAAGGTATGTTTCATGACTATACCACATGATTCAAGGTATTGGAAGGCTTAGATACTTAAAATGTAGAAGAACATATGAATGGGTCATTATTGAGTGAATAGTGACATAAATGAATGATAGTGGAATTGAATCATGAATGTTGAAGTGTTGGGAGTACAAATACGATATAAATGATGTTTATAACGTGAAACAAGTAGTAAATGCACGAAAGCACTAAGGTGAGCTATAGGGAGAAATATGGGAAAATTGAAGGAAAATGGTGGATTTTGCTAATGGTGCATAAATGATGATTTTGAATGCGATATTGCGAATAGCATTGTGAATGTTGGGGGTAGATATAGAACATGGGAAAAGTAGTATAAACAAAGGAAGTACTGCCCAACTTTTCCTAGAACTAGCGATCCGTTCTTGTAGTTAATTAGCTAATGTAATACGAATTCTCTCATGAAGGTGACGACGTGGTATCGAAGGAGAATAAGTAGACAACAACTTAGCTAAACGGCAAGGTATGTGAGGCTAGTCCTTTCTTTCCAATGGCATGAATCTTATAGTCCGAATTACCATCTTTCCATGAGCTCCTACATTCCAAAAAGTTAAATGCCTATATGAGATAAGTTATACGATATGATGATGCTAGGATGATGATGATGTTAGTACTTGCCTACACTCACCTTATGTACTAGTCCTTTCAAGGTGAGGCAGAATGTCCGTAATTGCTCCATAAAGTAATCGGGGGGTCACGACCTTACGTCACCCCGATAGAGTAAAGTTGTTCTCAAACCTTACACATGTGCTATGATAAGATAAGTATTTTACGATGAGTACATTATTATGATTATTGTATGATAAGCATGGCATGAGCATTGCATACCGGGCCTAGTTGGCCGGGCAGACACCGCTTCGGCGGCGGCGATACGGATACACCACGACCTTCGGTCGTGGGCAGACACCACTAGTGGGCGGCATGAGATGGTACCCCAGACACGGGAGGCCTGGACGCGGGCTTATATTATTGATTATCACACCGTTCTGACATGGGCGGGCAGCTTGCATATGACGCATACATGTTACGATGACAAGTATGAGTAAGACAACATGCATTATTCCATTTATGATTATCGGTCAGATCCATATGCTTTATATTGATGCTCTCATTATATTATTGATGCCTTTCTTCACTGTTCATGCCTCTCATACTCAGTACAATATTCGTACTGACGTCCCTTCTTTGGACGTTGTGTTCATGCCCACAGGTAGACAAGGAGGCGAGCTTAATCCAGATACTTAGGAGCTGTCAGCGGTGGAGATCACTCCATTGTTCGGAGGTGCTTATGATTTCTCTTTGGTATATATGTATATATATTTTGGGCACGACTGAGTCTTGTTCCGTCTATGTATTCATTGTGACAGTAGAGGCTCGTAGATACGTAGTGTGGGTCAGGTGGTCTCAAAAGATGCTATTATTATGTATATATTATTTTGATGGCCGAGAGACATATGTATATAAAGTACTTATGTTTTGATACAAATTATGTTTCCTATACTTTCATGCGTAAAACTGGCAAAAGATCATTAAATGAGTAAAATGAGTAGTAGAGTGAGCGGTGCTCGGTATCTAGCTCCGGGTACCCATCGCGGCCCCTAGTTGGGTCGTGACAAGAACCCCTCCCCTTTATCGACCACAGTGTGATCGCCAGGAGTATCTATGACATCACAAAGGGGAGAGATGATATGTTGAGCCAAGGTACAATGCCATCTGCCTCGTCTTCTGATGTGCCGGAGGGGCCAACGGGATCAGATGTTTTACCCTTAGCTATCATGGGTGCTGAGGAAACTGTTGCGGGTCAGCCCATAGATTTTGAGGCTCCACCGGCTGACTATGCTACACAGCCCATGCCAGCTCCAGCTCCACCTACTTCGGGTGGTCCTACCTCTTCCACTGGAGCGAGTCCAGCACCGGCTCAGCCCATACCGGGAGTCCCACCCGAACTTGCGAGAAAACTGATTTTCAACCGGGAGAATTTTGGGGCAGTGTTCCTGCAAGCAGATAGGCAGGTCAAGCAGCTCATGACCGAGCTGAAATTGTACACCAAAAGGGCTATTGATACAGCGTTAAGGCCGATAAAAGAATAGATGGCTGATGACCACCTATAGATCCACTCTTGGATAGATGGTATTAAGAACAGAATGACGGAGCTGACTAGGACACACCCCGCTGTGGAATTGGGCACTGTTCGGAGTGAGTTGCGGACACTAAAGGATGATGTGCAGAAATTGAAGGCACAGGAAGTGGCTGTTGTGACGTACCAGATGCCGAAAGTACACACAGAGTTGGTACATAGCTTATACCATCTGGTTCAGAGTCTACTTGGGGATGATGGGATCGAGGACAGGGTTGATGAGGAGCAAGACGAGGAGTTGGAAGAGGATACCCACTCTTTGGCTAAAGGGAAGCGTAGGAGAGCCACGCCAGATGATGAAAACCTCGATCCCATTCTCAAGAGTCTTGATCCGTTTGATGCTTTGCGCCCACAGAATGAGGAGGAGGAGCGGCGAACATTGAAGAAGATCCGACATGAGTCCCGGCTGGGTTTTGACACCACTGGAGCGACTTCTAGCTCAGCTCATCCCATTGAGCCGGCTCACCATACTTCTGCTCCACCCACTGAGACTGGGACTTCTAGTGTTGGCCAGCCTAATACCACCATTGCTCCTACCTCCGAGGTTACCCAACCTCAAGATGCTGCAGCAGATCCAAGCGCCTAGTGCACTCCAAGGAGGCCCTCCATTCTATTGATGGACTATATACATGCCTTGAGGACAATGCATGTTTCTAAGTTGGGGGTGTAGGGTAATTGCTGGTATTGTTGGTATTGTTTTTGTTTTTGTTGGTGTTTTATCCTAAATTGTGATATTAAGTATGTGTTTAGGACAATTGTTATTGTTTTTGGTTTTGTTGGTGTTTTATCCTAAATTGTGATATTAAGTATGTGTTTAGGATCCTCTTCGGTTGTTCTTTGCCATGTGTTCTTTTCCCGAAGAATGTTATTTTTATGTTGAACCTGGAATGTTTAGGATGTTTGGTTAAGAGTAAAGTAATGATGACTTAAGTGATGGTGGTCCGTGTTTTCTAGCATATATAAAAGTGTTTTTACAAGTCAATGATATCCCTCCGAAAAATAATTTGTGATGTACATCAAGAATGGGTTGTTGATATTGACATGTATGGTTCTTTTAATGACATTGCAATTAAAGGGTGTCCATGTGTGTGAAATCTTCAAATGGACGTGAAGTCAGAGTATTTAAACAATCCTTATGCCATTGTGTTGTGAGTTCTTAGTTTCTATTTGTGTATGATGCTTGTAATCTAGAACTTTCCCGGTTGGTCATGCGTGAATTCTAAGGAGAGTTTGATTGTGAAGTGATCTTAGGCTTTCTTTGTATTGACTCCAAAGCCTGTTTATCTTAAATGAGCCTAGCCCGTACAGAAAAAGATCCCTAGTCTCCCATTTTGAGCCTATAGACTTTTTCTTTGATTAGCCGTGAACTAACCTCCTTCCCTTCTGTGAATAAACCCATTTGGCACCAAGTCCCTCCTTGACACTAAAGAATGAAAAATGAGGCTAAAAGCCTAAGTTAGGGGTGATAAGCGAAAGATGCGGATAATGAGGCTAAAAGCCTAAGTTGGGGGTGATAAGTGAAAGATACGGAAAATAAGGCCAAAGGCCTGTTGTGGTTGATCGTGAGTATTGCGGGGCATTATTTAGTGTGGATATTAAAAAAATGTATATATATAGATATATACATGTATATAAGTTCTAAATAAATCCACGCTGAAGCTGTAGGGTCAGAAATAAAAGGAAGAAAGGTGAATGAAGTCAAAATGAAGTGTCAAGGAGGGTGAGTCACCACTATCCAAATATTCATCCTACCCGTCCCTAAGCCAATGTTACAAGCCTCAAAAGTCCTAATGTGATCACAGTCGAACTGTTCAAAGTTGAAGACATGGAAAATAAAGGCAATCCTATGGTATGTGCACGTATGGTATGCAAATTTCTTTGTGAGTGTGAGTGTGAGTGTGAGTGTCCTTCTGTCTCTTTAGTCTTCTGTCCCATTTATTTTGTAAATGTGTGTTGGAACATTCTTTGGTCTATGTGAGGGCGTAAGGATTGTAGATTGCGAAGTAACTAGCTTTCCGGAAGTTGAAATTCATGTGCATGGAGACTCCCATACTATGATTGTGTCATTAATTGAGGTTGCATAGTGAATTGCAATTGTTCTGAAATGTGCGTCTTGTGTCACAAATAGGATGTAAGAGCCCAATATTTTTCTTGGATTGGAGAGTCTGTGTTAGAAACACATGCCAAAACCACCGTAGTCATTCTTATTTTACTAGATGTCATGTGTTAGTAGTGAGTCTTATTGTAGTTGCTTGAGGATAAGCAAAAGCTTAAGTTGGGGGTGTTGATGTGCCGTGAATTTCGGCACATTTTATGCCTTTGTCACTAGAAGTGTTGCTTGTTTTTAAGTGTTTTTACATCGTTTATTATGTTATTTTGGTGTTTTGTAGGGTTGGTTGACTAAGGAACTGAAATGATAAGAAATGCTGAAAAACAGATAACTTGGAGCAAAAAGGACGGCCCGTAACTTGAGTTACGGACCGTAACGTGATCCGTACCAGAGAGGAAAATCCAAATACGTGCCGCTATCAAATGATGGTCCGTAACTCATGTTACGGGCCGTAATGTGTACCGTAAGTTGAGGAAAATTTCTAGTAAGAAGCCTAAGTAGTGTCACAGGTTACGCCCAGAAGGACGGTCCGTAACTCAGGTTACGGGTCGTAACGTCATGGCGTAACACATTGGCCACTGAAGACTGAGGCCATGATCCGCTGGAAGATACGGATCGTAACCTGTGTTACGGTCCGTCACAAGAAACCGTGACGGTTGACCTAATCAAGCTGACAAAGGACGAAATCGAAGGCCGGACCGTAACCTGTGTTACGGTCCGTAACGATGCCGCGTAAGGGTGTTTTTGTCCAGAAACTTGACGCGATTTTGGCCCTATAAATACTTAAAGTTAGGGTTTTAATTGATAATTCTGATTTTCTTTGGGAGCATTAACTTTAGGTCTTGAATATTTGAAGTGGTTGGAGCATTTAAAGCACCAACTTCACTTTTCATTCTGTATTGTATTAGCATTGTAAGTATATTATGTTAACTTTTAAGCTTTCTTTGTTAGCCAAAATGATGAGTAGCTAATTTAATTCTAAGGTTGTGGACCCCATGATGGGATTATGTGAATGAGTTTCTACAATTGATATATGCATATTGGTTGTTGGTATTTATTCTATCTTTGTGCCTTAGCGTTGGGTAATGATTGCAAGCATTAGCCTAAGCCATTATACCAACTTTTCTTGGGAAAGAGAGTCGGTATTGGTAAGATTGAATAAAAATGACTCGGGGCGTTAACCCTCGTTTAATGGACTAACTTAGGGATAAGAACAAGTCTAATTGACATTATTGGTCGCTCTTCGATTTCAACTCTTTTACATTTGGAAAAATCATAAAGAGGAAATACGGTCTAACTGTTGGGAAACATTAGGAAGTCCTTAAGAGATCAAGTGCATACTCTTAGAACAACCATTAGAAATATATCACATTGAAACCTGAAGCATAATATCTAATCAAAAGAAAGCTTCTTACGAGAGACAGATTACAGCAAAAATGACTCATAAGGATAGCTGGAAGCAAGGAACATTCTTTTGCGGCTTGCCCGTTCTATAAGAGAACAGTTCAACTGCTTAGGCGGTCTGGCGCATTATTCACTAGGGCTGGGCGTTCGGTCGGTTCGGTTCGGTTTCACAAATTCGGTTCGGTTTTTCGATTTTCGGTTTGTAAAATGGGAACTGAAATAACTTCGATTCAGTTCGATTTTTGCAATTTCGGTTCGGTTTATTCGGTTCAGTCTATTTGATTTAGATATGGAAACTTTCCCACAGCCACAAGTAGGCGTTTCGACAATTTCAAGCAATTTTTAACAAACATAAGGTAAAATTAGAGCAATGTTTTCTAAGCTCAGAGGAAACAGGAAACAGTAACAGTATTAGTACATCTGAACAGGAGCAAAGCCGTCACATATAGAGAGACCAGAAAGAGACATACAATATATATATATATATATATATATATATATATATATATATATATATATATATATACAGTCACAACACGGAACATTAGCTAAAAGGGCTACTAATTGGGTTGGACATTTTATTTTGGGATTGGGGTTTGGGCCTCTTTAGTTTATTATTTATGGGCAGAAGCCCAATATATATATATATATATATAGATATATAAAAAGTGGCTTGTTAGAATTCGGTTTTTCGGTTTAACCGAATTAAAATTTGCATAAACCGAAAACGGAACCAAATTGTTGAAATATTATAAACTTAAACCTAAACGAACCGAATAAATTCAAAAACCAAAACCGAAATTAACTTCGGTTCGGTTCGGTCAGTTTTTTTGATTTGAACCGAAATATGCCCAGCCCTATTATTCACTGCGCTTTATTTAAAGCAGTGTGCGTCATCCGGGATGATAAAAAAGAACCATACCCTGTTGGCAGTGTCCCTGTCCCTTAATCATCAGGCTACCTTCGGATTCTTCCCTCCAGATATTAATGAGGTGGGCAGGAAGGATAGAGCCCAACTTATTATATACGGATACAGATATTCCTTGTCATTCTAATCTTGATATAGTTCCAACAGGCCTATTCTTTGACTCTCCTATAGTGTATAGTATATTCTTTCCATCTTCCTACTAGGATAGATATTCTAACAACAAACTACCTAGTTTAGCTAGTTGGCAGCTTCGCATCGTGAACTGCATCGGAAAGGGCATTCTATCTCTCTTTTATGGGCTCTTTCCCTCGTATCTAACCTATCTGAGTTAGCCCTCCCAAGCGGACAAAGTGGTTTTTAAAAAGGTCTTTAAACAACCTTTCATCTCCTGTTCCAAAACGAGACCTTTCCTCGCTAGTTGGAATAAAAACCTCAACATCAGCCTTCATTGAACCCCTTCTTACTATCCTTGCTACCTATGAAAGGAGTCCCTCTTTCATTCATTAAAGAAGACACAACTTATAGATGGATGAATATACATTTGATGGCCAGTTCTATGATTCAAAATCTCGAGTTGGAGGCATCGCTAGGAAAAAAACCAATTGATTCGGTTTTCTCGAAATCAACGAGTGGACTTGAAATCATAGATCCATTTTGTGATCCACACGACTCAGACAAGAATCCTATATCTTACCCACCCAGTGCTGCTCTGATTGAATTTCAAAGATCTCGCTCGCTGTCAAAGCGCATTTTGTGAAGTGTCCTCCTGCCCCTGTCACCTGAGATAAAGTAACCTGGAAACCGTGATCGGAGTCGTGGTTTGAAGATGATGATTTGAAGATTCATTCGACAGATAAGGGTGTCTTGGTTGCCGATACCGAGGTTGAATGAATCATTCCACCTGGCAACACCAAAAGTGAAGTTTGGCACAGGTCAAAGGGGAAAGCAAGGAGGAATTCCACTTTGGAAAGGAAAAGGACAGTTCCAAACGAAGGACCCAGTCTCAAGGGGAAAGCTTCCCGATGTCCAAGTGTCAAGTCCTGAGGGTTTGTGTCTACCGAAAGCTTCCTTTTTTCTTTTGACTCTTTCCTTGCAATGAACCGAAAGGTGAGAGGCAGGGCTCGGTCTCAAGGTTGAATTAAAAGTTACTAGTCAGTCCAACTGCATGAGTGAAAGGCGAAAGTCAAGATTACGAGCAACCAGGTGTAACGTGTCAAAGGTCACCGAGTCGTCGTAAAGGGGAATAGGTTGTTTTGCGCATCCAACAACTGAAAGAGTTTCCGGAGAAGGGTTGAGTTGCATAATAGCAGATTCGTCGGTCAATAAATTGTTGGATTTGAAATCGAACTTTCTACCTTGGGCGGATAGGAATTGAGACTTTCAATGGTCCGCTCTTCTCTCATCGTGATCGAAGCTGGCCCTAGAAGTTGGGTATTCCTTCTTACGAGGACACTAACCCTCCCGATCTTGCTAGCCGGGGACTCAGTCTTTCAAGATTCAATCTTTCCCCTTTCGATCCCAGGGAATCGCTCTTATAGTAGGAGGTTTACTATGTCCCCAACTTCTCTTTATTAAGAAAGTAGGTTGTCTACTATAATTAGATTAAGATCATAAAAACAAAGCTTGTAATATATCTAGACCAAATTCCATAAATGGAATCCGGTAATAACATTATGAAACTGAACCCATATGGCAGAAGGCAGAAAGCAGAAGCAGCGGGTACGTTTGTTCGGGTTTATTCATGTCCAATAAACTTTAAACAAAAGGAGATTCGGGTATCAAAGTTGGAGTTGACAGGCGACGGAAGGATGGGGGAAGAGTAAAGACAAGACGAAAGCAAGAGTTCCGGCGTCTTTCTTTACTAGTTTCATTTCCGTATGATAGTCACCCCTTTCCCACTGCTCCCTTTCTCGGTAAAGCAGAGTGAGCAGCTTCTTTCTTTGCTACTGCTGCCATACCACAAAAAAGTCCAATACCTGTGCTTACTTCTTCCTTCAACCCTGAAAAGAGCATATGCATCCCAGGATTCTCTCCATCTTAGAAGTGGATTCCCCTGCAAGGCTACTTGAGTACAACCATGGCTATGAAAAGCTTATTGAAAGAGGAGGAAAGAGCATAAACTCAACTCTAAAATGTTCAATTGCCTCCCTCTCTCCGCCCTATAACTGGAAAAAAAAAAGCACGGCAAAATGCCAACCTTCTTTTTTTTATTCGTTTGCCGAGGAAAGACCTTAAGTACTGAATTAATGAAATTACACCTATATCGCGAAAAAGAGCTGCTCTAGCTTTAGCGCGCACCCTTTCTCTTATGAGGAAAATGACTCTTTCTGATTCATGTCTGGCCCTTCCTGAGTCTGGATCACAGTATACCAACGACTTTGTCCTTGAATTCATTGTATTTCATATCCACCGATCCATGGAAGAGACTAAGGAAGAGTAAGATAGATTTAGGGCTGGCAGGTGGGTCTAGAATAGATTCCCCAACGGGTCCTGACTTTTCAACAATAGAGGCTAAAACTTACTCTTTCAAGTCAAAGTCAAAGTCGAGTAGACTAAGATGGAGTTTATTTTACAGTTATTCTAGGGATATGGGTATAGAGTGAATTATATTCACTCTTTATGAAATGGAGTGCACTCCTTATATCATAAATCAAAAAGTCAGTATGGTGCCCCGGTAGACACGTAGACCGAGTGAGTCTCCGCCGATCCAGATGTGCTAAAGATTGAGGACTATGAGGGTACGGCGCTATCCTTGTACTTTGTTTGTTGCACATGGACTAATGTACACTTGCCCCCTTTTTCTCACTCTTTTGGTGGTTTGTCAATTTGAATCTATTTTCTTTATGCTACCGAAAGACGGAAAGGGGAACCAACTCATTCCTTCCTTGCGGAGGACGAATCAAGGCCTGACATTGGTTCGTCGAGCAAGAGGAGAGAAGGATCAACAAGGATTTCATACCCTGTGCTAGTTCTTTTTCTCTCTCCCCCAGATATGCCTTTAATAAGTCCTCCACCTATTCTCGTGTGACGACATCTATGATTGTGAAATTCAGGAATGAACAGTTGCAACAATCATGTTCAATTTCTTTTGACAGTTTTAGATGTGGTGCTTTGTAATCAAGGGCGAGAAGGAAGTTCATGGAAAGGTAGCTCACATACCTTTCCAGGCCTAATTCTTTAATAATCACTTCAGCTCTTTCATACTTCTAATGTCAACTTATCTTTCTTGGAAGTCTTAAGAATGCAGCAAAAACGAAGATTTCCTCTACAGTCAATTGTCGAAAAAGCACATCATCTTGTGTCACGAAACCCACCTAGCACAACATTGCTCAATTCGGTATGGAAGTTAATACAAAATCATGTACATTGAAAGAAAGACTTTTATATATTCTTGGCTTTAAGGCAATAGAAAGAGAGAAGGAAAAAAGAATTATTGATGGATAGGTAATATACCTCTTATTGCTAGCTGTATTATATGGGATGTCATTGTATGTGACATTTTCTTGCAAGCTTCCTCCCAATATCTTTAACAAGGTTGTTTTCCCACTGCCAGAAGGCCCCATTAAGGCTTCCCGACGATATTTAGGGAAAGGGGCTTTCAGCCACTTGACTATAAGGAAAGGGGCCTTGTCGGCCACTGCTTGCTGGCGACGGAACGCATCGTCAATTAAAGGGTCCTCGCCTTGGACTTAGTTGGAAAGGTAGGTGTTCGGCATGTCCCTTGCTTGCGAACTTCTTTAGTAGGGCGGAGGTGCCATTCCTCACGTTTACCGTTGTCCCCAGACTTCACTCTTTCAACACTTGTATACTTTCTAAAGAGTCAAGCATGCCCCTATCCCTGTCTCCAAGTGTATGATCCACCGATTCACTGAGTGACTTTTTCTTACCATTGCGCTGGAGTCCCTATCTCAACAAGGGTTGGTGTGGCAGACTTCCCCCTTGTTTGCCGATTGAAGAAAGCCTTATATGGCTTCAAACAAGCGAGAAAGGCCCTTTCTATCTTATTAGTCAAGCGCGCTAGCTGCAATCAAAAAACAGCGCTAACGAGCAAGAAAGGGGATGCGCTAAGGCGCAACGGCTTTCGCGCAGCTGCTGCGCCCTTGCTTCTTGCTTTCGAGCCGGAGCTTGCTGGGTAGTGAAGTGGTCCGTGAAGGTGAAATAAGAATTGTGTTAAGCAAGAAGAATAGTCAAGCCAGAGAGGGAAAAAAGGCAAGAAGCGGTTTTCATTCGATCAACAGAATATATATATATATATATATATATATATATATATATATATATATATATATATATATATATATACGGTTGCTTAGTTTGTTTTACAAGCTATCAAATTAGAGTTATTATAGAAAGTTACATAATGTTATAGACCATGCAATTAGAAAACGAATCAACTTTGTTAGAAGGAATGATTAGAAATAGCTTGAAAATAAATACCCGAAGAAAAAGGAGATCCAAAATATAGTATTGATACATAAAAATAAGGCTTAATACCTAGATGGACCCTTAAACTTGACATGTTTTGTAAGATAGGCATATAAACTTATAAGGTGACCAGATAGACACTTAAACTTACTCAAAGTGTATTTTTCAAGTTTTTCAGTTGTTTTAAAAACAAAAACTATATTTTTCAAACACTCACAATTTTCATGGCCAAACAAGCCCTAAATATATCACAAAATATTTTTTTAAAATGCAAAAATAAGGCAAACGCATATACATGAGACTATAAATGTGCACTTAAACCAATAAATACTCGCTAATCGCAATTTTGCAGCTTTCAATTAACTCGGATTTTTTTTTTACACTTGAATAATTAAAAAACAATAACTTTAACCAATAAAAATCCTTAAAAAAAGAAATTTCAAATTAAGAAATTTCTAAGTTCAGTATTTCAAGTGTAAAAGAAATTTCAAATTAAGAAAACTGTAAAGCCGAGAAGAAAATCCTTAAAAAAAAGAAATTTTTTAATTTGAAATTTCTTTTTTTAAGGATTTTTATTGGTTAAAGTTATTGTTTTTTAATTATTCAAGTGTAAAAAAAAACCGAGTTAATTGAAAGATGCAAAATTGCGATTAGCGAGTATTTATTGGTTTAAGTGCACATTTATAGTCTCATGTATATGCGTTTGCCTTATTTTTGCATTTTTTAAAAAAAAAATTGTGATATATTTAGGGCTTGTTTGGCCATGAAAATTGTGAGTGTTTAAAAAATATAGTTTTTGTTTTCAAAACAACTGAAAAACTTGAAAAATACACTTTGAGTAAGTTTAAGTGTCTATCTGGTCACCTTATAAGTTTATATGCCTATCTTACAAAACATGTCAAGTTTAAGGGTCCATCTGGGTATTAAGCCTAAAAATAATTACGTGCAACTTTTCAGTGAAAGGGTGTTAATTGACAACCGTTGTCTGAAAACTATATAAGATATTCAATTTTTTTTTTTTATTATTTTTTGTAAAGCTTCAAGAAATTGACGAGGGAAAGAATAATGTACCTGAAATAGTGTACATTTTGTCCTTCTCAACATAAAACCTTTGAGAAACACTATCAGATGGTTGTGTTCTATGAGAAGCAACAATGAAGGCATTGCCTTGCTTTGATTTTCTTGTTTCAATTTTTGCATTTCCATAAGTTGTCCTTCCATTTAGTCCATCATTGAGCTCTGGATTTGTAGCAATTCCTCTATTATAGTGTGGATTTAGAGGGCTTTCCAAACACTGTATAGAAGCATTCATAGTAAGAAATTAAAATCACCGATCAATTCAGACCAAATTTTTTTAAAAAAAATTAAAAATATCAATAGTCCGCGTTGTTTTTATATTTTTTTCCTATTGGGAAATTATAAATGTAAATACTTCTTATAAAACTTGCCTTTGAAGTGAAAGAGTAGTCATAGTCTGTTGCATATACTTGAAATCCTGCAAAGATATCATCATAAACATAAGGGAAAAATATATAAGGACAGCTGTGGAGATAAGAGAAATAAGAAGTAGAAATATTAAAGATTAGACAAAGTAACCTGCACAAAGGAAGTAGCAAGATAAGAGTACAACGTGACACAAAACATTATCTTTCTTGAAGGTCTTCATAGTTGTAATTTTATAATGTTGTGAAACCATTAAATGAAAGACAAATTTATATGTAGCAAATTTTCCATAATAAGTATAGTTTCATGAGAAATTACATATTACACCTGAATTATTAAGCATACTTGAGCAAGTTCTCTTATAATTCATGTGGTGACGCCATAGCTACGACGTAAATCATCCATTTTTCATGGATTTAACTTATGCCATGCACTAATAATATAAAGAATTATTATGCTGATAGTGAATTTTAACTATTGTACTCCTTTTTTACGTGGCATATTTTTCTTTTAATTTTTCCTAAAGTCATTCAAAATAATTTAAATTTAAATTTCTCATTGTACACTTATTGAGATAATTTATATTTTAGCCACACAAATATATGTCTTATTATATAGACAACATCATTTTACCCCGCCCCCCACCCCCCAATATTTAAGGGTTGGGAAACGATACCCTCTCCAAATATTGAATGGGAACAATAACCCCTTATGCAATATTTTGAATAAAAATTTTCTTTCCTTCCTAGAATTAAAACATGAAAATATATAGTAACTCTTACTATTGGCACATTCACCTATTCCGTTGAAAAGAATGTACTTCTTTTAGGATATAACAACTACTTGAAATAATTTGTTAATAAATTTCGTGCTACGTGACATTCGTTTTATCTGCATGTGCATTAAATTTTTGAGTTCTAATTGCACATCTAACAGTTTACCTAATTTCCCCTCTAACATTACTTTTGGATAATCTATAAATTCTCTCATTCACGTCTTCCATTGTTCTATCGAACGCAAAACAAAGAAAAATCAAGGTAAAAAAGAACTTTTCGGGTACTTTTCTTGATTAGCTTAAGCTTGTGTTTTCCTCCTTTTTGATGAGTTTAAGCTAAGAGCTAATTTTACTTTACCCCCTTAATATTTTAGCGTTGGAAAAAATAATACCTCCTTCACATGTTGAATGAGAATGGTAACCCCCTTATACATTAATATATTGTGATGAGACTTTGCATTTTTTGAATAAAGATATTTTTTTAGAAAATAAAAAAAATATGTAACTCTTTTTTATTAGATTTAAGTTGTCCATACATTGCATAAATATAAGAACTCAAATAAGATGCCAATTGATTTCATGTAACCAAGCATTTTGTCCATAACCCTCAAAGAATTGCTTATATATTAAATTAAAAAAATATTTCATATAGGATAAAAGTCAGATTGATTTTTCAGAAAAAAAAAACAAGTTATTTGCTTGGCTCATCTGAGTGGTTTTAAGAATAAAAAAATATGCTTCAATAATCGATTTATGTGAAAATTGTTGTGAAATATTTCTTAGCGGATGAAATTAATTACTACTATTCAAAATATTCATAGATGACCCAAAGGTAATTAGAGGGTGAAATTAGGTAGACTATTGATGTGCAATTAGAGCCCAAAAGTAGTGCACATGCGGGTAAAACGAATGCCACATAGTTTGAAATTTATTAACAGATAAGTTTAAATAGTTGTTATATCCTAAAAGAAGTTATTTTCAACTGAATATGTGAATGGGACAATAATAAGAATTATAAATTTTCATACTTTAAATCTAGAAAGAAAAAGAAAAAAGATCTCTATTCAAAAATAGAAATTTTTTAACGGAAAATAATGCATAAGGGGAGTTATCGTTCCCATTCAATATTTAAAGGAGGTATAGTTTCTCAATCCTTAAATGTTAGTAAAGTGAGATTGATATCACAAGTTTTTTTTAAAAAAAAAAATTCTTAAACTTCGTGTTTAGTCAAACAACGCCATAAATTGGGTCGGAGTAACAAATTATCTACCTTATATTCAAGGTTAGTATTACAGCTATTATAAACAACTAGTGAATTAGTTCGCGCTTCGCGTGATTATAAAACTCTTATTAAATTTATGAAATATTTTTTTAATATCCGAATAATAATAAATTTAAATCTTTGTTAGTCCTCAAATTCAAATGGATTAGATTTTATGTTCTAAAGCATTTTATTATTGTTACTCAATTTTATTCCTTATTTTTAACAATTACGGGTTTTTAATCTTCCAAAAATAATTGAATTTTATATAATAATATAATCTACACAGGTGGAACATCATTTAAACATAGTGGTGAGACATCATTTAAACATAGTTATAATTTCTTCATTTTACATTACAGGTTTTAATCTCTATATGTTGATATGCATATAAATTTAAATATAGTTTTCCTTTCTTCATCTAATATATTAAGTATCTATCTAACTTCTATTATCTACCTTTCAAGAGTTACATTTTGTTTCTTTCTCCTTTTTAAAAATTTTCGAAAAGAAAAAAGGCATTAACAACAATGTCTACTACAAAAATAATAAGCAAAGGAGAGAATATTTACCGTTTCCTCTTCTTGTTTCACCGGAACATCACATTTTTTATAACCAACAACTTCACTCTAAAGCTACACTTTTTCATCCTCAAAATTATCAAAATACTACTAAAATTTCATTAACTCTAAAAAAAGATTGCTCATTTCTTTTAAAATATTTTCCTATGAATTCAACACACGATATCGTCGAAAAAGGAGAGAGAATTTAAAATAGAACGGAATTTTCAAGCTTCAATTTCATTGAGAATCATTTTGATAATTGAGAAATTTATCATTTACTAATTTCTTTTCATTGGAAAAATGTAAAATTATTTGGTAAAGCTAATTGTAAAATAACTTACTGTTGTTGATATATTTTCCAACCTTAGCAGTTAATAGCTAAGAAACAAAAGCATGCTTACACTATTTATAAATATACATGATAGAGGATTGAGAACAGGGGCGGATGCAGTAAGAGGTCAGTCTTGACTGTTAGTCAACCCACTAATCTTTCAGCATTATTTAAATTAGTTTGGAGGAAAAAAGAAGTGAGATTAGTCGCAAGATTACATTTCTAAAACATCATCATTAATTATTATTTTTTTGAATTGTAACTGTGTTAATATGGAGTACTATCAAGGAGAGCTTAGAGTTATAAATAATCTATTGTACATTTTCAGATCCATAGAGATCAGTTAGACGGAACTGCCAGCTCCAAAAATAAAATGCAAAGCAAAAGATCAAGGAGCGAAAAGAAAGTCCGTTAGAAGTGAAAAAAAGGAAAAGAAAAATCATGTTAGAAATATTATTGCTAATCCATAATTGTCGCTATCCAAATCATACAATTCAAAGTTATAAATTAACATCATATAGTAACTCTTTTAGCATGTTACCTGTTTACCCCGGATTCGGGTAATCAATTAAATTTATAGGTGGGTATAGGATATGTGTTTTGTTCTTGATGTGTGCTAGACAAAGAAAACAAAATATTTGAAGGTTCCTTGGTAGAACAGCTAATGACGACAGTTGGCTAGCGATACAAAGGTTTGGGAGCAATGTATGATACTTGATGGATGAAATGCAATAATAACAATAACAGGCGGCCTTGGCCGAATTAAATGATGAAAGAATTTGTATATAAGAGTTCTTCTATTACAAATGTTCTTGGAAAGTAAGAAGAGCCAACCCCCTTAAGAGAGGTGGATATACCCTATTTATAGCAGTGAGCCCATGGGCCTCATACAATATGAATTAATAAAATAGCAATAAAAAGGACAGCCCCTGCACGGATTTGGTGGGATTGGACTGACGGCGCCGTCTGACACACGCATAGTTGGTAGCCGACCATGATGTGACACCACTGATGCGCTTCAGCAACGGTCACAACGGGCCAACGGACCAACGGATACACGGGCAAACGGTTGTCCGGATCAACGGTGATGAACCCTCGGGAAGAGTCCCCGAACCATCGGTGGCATAGAGACCGGGCCAAATGGCGCCTCTGCTCAGCTTCGATTAAAGCGCTCATCCGGAAAAGTGTGATGCCCCTCGTGCGAACTCCCGGCCCTTTTCTTCCTCCGATCCATAGCTTCTCCGGATTGACTCATATCCGGTTTTTACCGTATACATTACCTACTGTTGTCTGTATTCAATACTGAGTTCCCTTTTTTTTTTTTTTTTAAAAGCAACAAAGAACATTACCTTTAAATACTTGTCCTATGTTTGATCTACTGACAAAATAAAAACAAACAGAAGTTATCCAAAACAGAAAATCAAATTAAAAGCAAAAGTAACTTAAACTACCAGATTGATGAGAGGTTAATATTTTGTTAATAATTCAATGTGAAAAGAAAGCAAAATCTTCTCACCGTGAGTGTGGAGTAGTTGGAAGTGCTCAATTCACTTGATTTGGTCAAGATTTTAAGACTAAACTCTATCTTTACAGATCTTTCATCATTAGGAATTGGCCTATTCATATATTCATATGATAATTTCATCACTTTTGATTTTAGAATGTTGAAATTTACCTAAAACAAAGAAGTTGTCTTCACATAAGAGCTAATCAAAGAAGAGTTACAGAAGATTGGACATACCTGACCCCAAAATAGAAATGGGAGACGAACAACTGCATGCTTTCCACGGACAACCCTTAAATTATATTGAAGTGGTGTGACTTTTGGGTTTTTATAACGATTTTTTATTTAATTGACTGTTTTATATGATTTTAATATTTTGAATAGGTGTAATTATTAGTGGCAAGTGATGGCAAATTCAAAGCTATTAAATAGTGAGTGAATTTTTATTATGGGTGGAGAGATGAAACCTTTAATTTTATTTAATTAAATAGAGAAATGAAGAGGAAAATATCAAAAAATTGAGAAAAAAGATAAATGTCAATAAAGGTCATAGAGAGGTGTCACATAAGATTGTCTATGCCTAGCTATACCCTTAGTTATTTGGCGGTTCAGGTATTACCTCTCACCAAGTTTCTTTTGTTCGCTCGAGGACGAGCGATTGCTTGATTGGTATCTGATGTAACGACTCATTTGGTCGTTTAGCACTTTTAGACCTAGTATTCCTAAAACACCCTTTCCGTGGTCTTATTTTAGTGTTTATAGCTTGTGTTAATGGGTGACTCGGTTATTTAATTGACGGGGAAACATTTGAACATTTATTTATCGTGTGTGAATAGTTTATTCAAAGGAATATTATTTGCACACATATAAGGTATAAGTTGGTAAATATAGTATTTGATAGAGTGGATAATTTTTAAAGTAGACAAATAGTTAGGGAATTAAGCAAGTTACTGTGAAAACAAATTGGACTAGGCCCACATATATTTTAATAGCCTTATCACGTAACCCATGTAGAGAATGAATTAATTTGGTAGGATTTTCTATTTCTGACCAAGTAAGACAGTTTTTTTTTACGGCATAAGAAGAGAACTACTTTTCTCACAGTGGACGACAAGTGATAAAAATTAAGCAGGTACGTTTATGTTACGTTTTGCTCTTGGTATTTATTTATTTGTGTAATCATTAGGTAATGATGATGGAAAAGATTATTCATTAATAATCAAATGGTTTCCTACGAAAATGTTGGTCACATAATTAAATATTTTGTTTTGTTAATGATTAATTCAACGGAAACGGAAAGGTCAATTGTTAAACACTTAATAGTGGAAGTTGCTGAGATTGTTTTGTTGGTAAAGAATCTTTCTTTATATTATTAAATTGGCACTTGTACTTTTGCACTTGGTTTTAAATGGAAGATTCTGACAATTTAGGAAGGGAATAGAAGTCAAAAGGTATACTTTTGGTTTACTGTAACAACTTATTTCATACTACTCAGTTTTCGAAATTTTCTTTCTACTTCATCGTATTTGAATTGTGGGGAGTGAGATGTTAATTCTAAGTTAAGATTTTGGGGTAATTGAAGATTTTGAGTCCTAGTCCTAATATATATATATATATATATAGCAAACCTCTATATGCGTTTTTAATTGTTACTACTTAGTATGTAGTGCTATAGCAGGAGCTATGTTCACTCAAAATTTCTAATGGGACAAAAGTTTGTCAATGTTTATAAAGTATGTTGTAATTGCAATAGTGCTTATACGTAAGGTCACACTGCAGGGAATGTTCTTATTCTTTTTGTGGTTAATTTGACAAGATAGCTTCTCAACATAAGAGTACTGTTGCAGTGGTCTCCTTGAATATTAAGTAGGCCGGTTTAACTAAACTTATTTAAATGGATAACTAATTACATGGACTCTTTAAAGCATCTTGATGAGAATTTATGAATTGTGAGCCTATTTGTGGATGGAATTGTAACATAGAATATTTAATCGTTAGATTTTGATCATTCGAAAGCGTTCCGGAAGGGTAAAGCTCAAGTTTGATTGTTCGTGGCTCTCATTCGGCTTCGAGGTGGGTTATGGTTTACCTTTTTGGTTAGACTTCGATTAGCGAAACATATGTATAGTTAGATACTGTCGGAGAAAGCATGTATGCTTTCGGGTACAAAGTTGGAATGGACTAGGTTGGTATTGTTGACTGATCTGTTGGCTTGTACCCTTATATGATTGTGTTGTGACTTGATTGGAAGGGATGATAAGGAAGAGAGTACACGAGGCCCGAGGTCCTTACCGGGACCGTGAGAGTGGTACATGGACTTCGCGAGTCCCCATGGGTCATGGTTGTTGGGCGATGATCTACACCGCCATAGCATGTGTGTACGGGTATTGCATTGCATTGTATTATATTGTATTGCCTTGCGTTGCGTATTCATTCTTCATATCATTCTTTTATGCCTTGGATTTTGTATATGTCTTTCTATATTTAGACTGATATAATGGATTGTGATTTCTACTTGTACTTGATTGCGAGCATGTCTATCTTTCAGTTTCTTCCTGTGTATATGTTAGCTAGTTGTTGTCGGCCTATGATACCTACCAGTACTGTTGTTTGTACTGACCCTACCTTGCTGCATTCTTTTTGAGTGCAAAGTACGAGATCGGTACCACTTCTGCACCTCAACATTGATCTCGAGGCTATCTGCGGAGTTTGCTAGGGTGAGCTTATTGGACGAGTCCGCCACCCCTGGGATTCCTTCTTTACTACTTGTCTTACTTCGATTCTTAGACAGTATTTCTAGTTTTGAGACTCATGTTTTATTCCGACATGTTAATTAGTGGCTCTTGTACTATTCCTGACCATTTTCCTTGGGTGGTATTTAGAATTGGGAATTCCGCACTAGGTATTTATAATATATGTTAGACTCTTCATTAATTTCGCTTTATTTAGTAATTATTGTGGTATACTGAATAAGGGAAGGGTTCTCCTATCGAGGTGGGATATAGTAGGTGCCCGCACGACTTATCGGCATTTGGGTCGTGACAACACCCTGGACAAAAATTACAGTGTATATTTAGGGTAAATTTTCTGTGTTCATGTACATATATTAACTTTTGAACACCCTGAACATATATTACAGTGTATATTTAGGTCCAGTTATTTTTCCGAACACCCTGAGCGAAAATCCTAGATCCGCCACTGATTGAGAAGTACAAATTGTTTTAAAAAAATATTTGCTGTCTAAAACTCTAGTACCTAAAAAAATCCGTTTTTGATTCAAGAAAGTTCATACCCTCAAAATTGAAAAGAAAGAGAATATAATAATCCGTCAAAAATAATAGTATTATAAACTCACCAAAAAAATAAAATAAAGGAATATTACATCCACATATAAAACCATTACTCACCTTTGTTCAATCTGCAAAAAATCACAGCCATTTATAAAAGTTAACAGTGTAATGTTGTAGAAATTAAAAAAAAAAAAAAAAAAAAAAAAAAAAAAACAGAAATAGAGTGATACAAACGAACTCACCTGGCGTAAATAAGAATGACAAACTCGTATGTTGATAAGAATGACAAACTCGTAAGGATTTGTTGAAGAGAAGTAATAATGGTATGTAATTATATAGCTAAAAGAAACTGTAACTTCAAAGTACCCATTTATGGGACATTTAATAGCTTTTTGAATGGTTGTGAAGGAAAATGATCGTGGGCTGAGTCACAGTAATGCAAAGGTTATTTAGGCTTAGTGCTATATTTATTGTATGAGACATTTATTAATCCATATGTTAGTAGATGAAATGAACCAAAAAATACAATTAAAATTGAGAAAAATGTCAAAGAAAAGGAGAAAAAGATAAATGCAAATGCTGGTCATAGAGAGGTGTCACATCACCTTGTCTATGCCTAGCTTTATATTATATATAGATTTTATGTAGTTATCTTTTACAAATTTTACAGCTAAAAATTCTTTTATATTGTTAATATATAAAAATTATACTCTTCAATTTTAGCAAGTTATTACGTAACTCTTAATTCGAGCATTTCCGTTATGTAGGTGACACGTCCCTCTACCTAGACTGCACCGCTTTTGGCCATAAAATTCGAATTATTCTCATTGCCGTATCCTTAGAAGGTAACCATTATTTTATTTTCTGATTTGCAGAAACAGCCACTTAGCTAATCTCCTAAACAACGAACAAATCTTCCTCAAAAAAAAAAGAAATAAAAGTAATATTGGAACTGCAAATGACAAAAGAAAGGAAATGTGGGTAAGCTTTTAACATTAATTCGTGAATTCAGGGAATATTGTAGAGAAAAGTGGGGTTCGAGAAAATTATTCCATTGTATTTGTACTAATTGCGTAACACAGTATATAGAGTAAAAATTGTAACAAACTTCACTAGAACATGTGGATTCTTACAAACTCAACTAACAACCCTCTAAATTTACCCAGACAACCATTAACCATCTAAGCTAAATAGTTACAGAAATACAAAAAATATAAATATTCTTACTCCCTAATTGATTCAGTGGCCGAAGCAAGATTTTCACCAAGAGAATTTATCACATGCTATGGGTCCGTTTGACAATGAAAATTGTGAATATTTGAAAAAGTAGTGTTTACTTTCAAAGTGAAAAATAATATTGGAATTGTATTTGGCCATGAATACCAATTGGAGTTGTTTTTGTTTTTGTGAATGCATTCGAGTGAAAAAAAATGACAATAATTCTTTGGTGTTTTTCAAATTTTGGAATTTTTCATAATTTTATGGCCAACATAATTTTCGAAATTCAACTCCAAAAAAAGTAAAAAATATTTATTCATTATGTATGTGTGTATATAGTATGATTTTTGGACCACCATAGATCCTTGTGGTTCAGCCCTTCCCCGGACCCCGCACATAGCGGGAGCTTAGTGCACCGGGAAGATTCTCAAGCTCTACCCCGGCCTAACACCCCCAACTCAAGTTGGTCCTGGGCTGAAATCACAGCGGAAACGATGTTTTGAAGCTAGTTGCCATCATGTAAAGGTTTAGTAGACATTTACACCGGTCTTGTTAAAAAAAAAAAAAAAAAGACTTAATACATATGCGCCCCCCTACACTTGTCCCTATTTTCCATTTTGGCACCTCAACTAAATGTTGTTTCTATTAAACCCCTGAACTTGGTCTCAAGTGTGTCTATCAAACACAGTCTCACTTACATAGCTTATATGGTGAGTTTCACTTTTTTTTGCCTTGCGATTTAATGTAAAATCTCATGTAAATACAATCTGAGCTTGCTCGTTGCCTTGAGCTTCCAGGTTGTCCCATTCCAGCCTATCAACAGAGTAAAATTTAATGTAAATGTGTACCAAAATATTCTACAGCGCATTATTGAATTGACACTCAGATTTCCTAACACTCGGAATGTGTTTAGATTAAAGTTTACATTAAATACATTCCATGTAGGATGCGATTCATATTCATGTGCAAGGCTGGAAAAAAAAATTCACCATATATGTATGTAAGTTGGATTGTGTTTGATAGACACACTTGAGGCCATGTTCAGGGGTTCAATAGGAACAACACTTAGTTGAGGTGTCAAAATGAAAAAAAAAAAGGGGACAAGTTTAGGGGGCCGCATATGCATTAAGCCAAAAAAGAACATGTACATCAGTCAGTCATAAGTGAAATCAAAAATTTTGAAAGGCAAAGTTTCATAGAAATTTTGCCTTGTCCGGTATAAGCTTTGTAGGAATTAAATTATCTGACATAAGTTGAGTAGTAACTAATTCGCTTGGCACTACACAACTTATGCTGGAAAATTTAATTCCTACAGAAATTATGTCGGACAAGACAAAGTTTCTATAAACGTATTCCTTGCGAATTAGTTACTACAAAATTTATGCCGGATAATTTAAGTCCTACAGAATGAAACTTTGTCTTGCGTTTTTTTTTATTAGTTCAGAAACAACGAATTCATCGCCTCTGCTGACAGGGGCGGAGCTACAGTGTAACACGGGGGTTCGGGCGAACCTAGTAACTTTTGCTTAAATCCTGTATTTGTATTAGAAAATTCAGTAAATGTGTGTAATTATTTATGTGTGAACCCACTTACAAAGATAAGTTGATGGTCGAGTGTTAAGAAAAAAGGCAGAGAAGCCTTCCGCATACCAAATGTGCGTTCGAACCCCAGCTTCAAACATCATTTTTCTTACGCAAAAAGAACATTGCACTCTAAAACAAAAGAGGCCCTCATTTCTTTCACAAACATCAAACCAAAAGTCAGATTTCTACAAAGACCCAAAATCTATTCGGTCTTCTTCTTCTTCAAAAATTACAAAAGCCTTTGCCCACCCGCCAAACCTCCGGTTGGTGATTGGTACATACAGGAACTCTTTCAGTTCATGGCTTTTTTAAATATATTAAATACTGATACTTGTTCGTTAGTTTGGCGGTTGTTATACATTAGCTTGAGGTCATTGTCTTGTCTTTTAATATTCTGAACCCCCAAACCTCAAATTCTGGCTCCGCCTCTGTGACTTCTGAGGATCGAACCCAGAGTCTCTAATTTTGTAGACTAGCGGCTAAAGGTAATTTTACCCACAAATTTTTATTAAATAAGAAGCAACGACAAAAATTAAACAGCAGCGATTTCAGGGAAAAATAAAAAAATCAGTCCGTATGAAGTCAATCCGCACAAATATTTCAGGGCAATTCGCAAGAATTCCCTTATTTTGGGGTGGTCTTTAATTTTTGCCCATTAAATTAATGGTCTTTAATTTTTGCCCTTCGCTAGAACCCCAACCATGCATGCTATAAAAGGTGGGTTCCTTCAACTCCCAACAATTAGTTACATATATAAAAAAGGAAAATAGGAGGATTTCAACGAATGTCAACACAATAAAGATAGAATTATTTTAACTTTTGACACATCTCGATCATCTAATGCACTCTTTTTTGGGGCCTCTAATGCCTTTAACAAAAACATAAGTAACACTATAACAAGTTAGTAAATTAATAACATATATCTGTTGCCAATGTTAGTGATTAATTAGCATATTATTACAGGCATAGTAAATCTATATATAATATAAAGCTAGACATAGACAAGGTGATGTGACACTTCTCTATGACCTAGAAAACAATTTATCTTTTTTCTCCTTTTTAAAAAAATTTTCCTCATTTAAAATTAATGTGCTACTATACTAAAAAGCCAATAACATTAGTCATTAAAGAATAAATGGCCACGAAGTTACCTCATATTAAAGCAGCCCCTAAAGTCTCAAACATAATTGCCAATAAGCGTTTCAGTCCTTTCGTAACTCATAATTAATTAGTATCATCCGTTTTTGGTTTGTGTCCTTTGATATCTCATAGTAGTAATTACTATCATCCTATTTCCTACTGACTTTATATATGCTAATGCCAATATTTCTTGTCACTACGTCCTTTTGGTTTTTCCCTTTTTCTTTAAAGTGTGCATTGATGGAAATAGACGATTTCAATTCGGTGATAAACTTTGATATGCATGCTTCTAGGGAATATTTTTTAAAGTTGTGTTTAGAAAGGGCTTTGCATCACACAAAGTAAAGAAAATTCTCTGGTTTGCTCTGTTAATGGAATTTATTTGCTCTTCGAATAATAATATCAGTTTCAAGGTTCAGATGATATATTTTACCTTAAACTCTTTTGTGGTTGTATTCACATTAATAGCATTTTATTTGTCTATATATATGAAATATTTTTATATATCTTTTGAATATTCATTTTGGTAATAATGTGGTACTTCGTTTTCGTTAGTAGTAGTGAAATAATGGTATATCATTTTTAACGTTTGACGTGTTCAATTTGTTTTGGCTCTTATTATAGCTAGATTGATTAGAAAACTTTTGCAAAGAGACACACTCTTTTCCTATTAATGTTTCTGATTTATTAATGGAGACATTGCAGGAATATTGAAGGATCAATATTGAAGCATGGTGAGCATTTGTCTCAACCGAGTCATTTCTCCTCATAGTAAATGGAGTAACTAATTCTCACATTTAAAGTATTGCATAGTCATGGTTTTGTCAATCTACCTGTCTATTCAGCAAATAAATAGCAGTTCTTTTTATCAATATGTATGGTCTTGGATCTTCAACAATGATTTTTATTTAGACTTCGGATACTTGATCGACCCACTTACTTCTATTATGTCAATATTAATCACTACTGTTGGAATTATGGTTCTTATTTATAGTGATAATTATATGGCTCATGATCAAGGCTATTTGAGATTTTTTGCTTATATGAGTTTTTTCAGTACTTCCATGTTGGGATTATTACCGAGGCAACATTTCAAGTAGGAAGTTGTGCTTGGTTCCTCTCTCCAAAGTAAATGGAGTAACCAATTTTCGATCGCGGCTTACAAATATTATGTGGCACTTTTTTGTCTCTTGTATTTCTTTTTTCAAACTACAACCAAATCAAAGTACTAACATTATAAAAACACGTTTTATTTATATTTCAGCTTAATATATGGTGATCATAGAAACTCAACGAGATACGAAATTTTTGAAGGAGAACATCATATGCGACAACCATGTCTTATTTTTTGGTGATGTCATTTAATTAATTTTCAGTGTTATTGTTCTTATGAATAATGGCATCTTCTTTTTTCTCTCATCTACTTTTCATCTTTAATCGCTTGGTATCTGTCACCTGTTTTTTTGTGGAACTTATAAGAAGATTTAGATAAATAAAAAAATCATGATAACATAGAATTGTTAGCCGATGTTGTATCAACGGGCAAATTCACTAGTATATTATTACATGCATAGTAAATAGAGAAGAAAAAATAGCACACGATGTAAATGAGGTTCACCCAACTTACGTCTTCAATGTAGAAGCAAGAAATTTTTCAATGTAAAATAGAAGAAACAATACAAGAGATCTCCAATTGCAATTGTCTTTAAATACCCCAAATTCCTAAGTGTTACCCGAACTTACAGGTTCAATAAGCTTTAAAATATAAAAAGGAGGATAACAAATTCCGGAGTTACAGTCGTAATGCATTTCTGATCACGAACTACCGATGAGTCAGATTATTAATTCTAATTCATTTTGGATTATCAGCTTTAACAATCGTGTGTTTTTTGCTCAATCAAATTATCATTCAATTGCTCCTTCTGTCTCAATTCATGTGAACATTTTGTTTATCGACAGTCAATTTGATCAATTTTTAAGCTTAATTGAATTAGATTAACTCAATGTTTTAGAATATTCATGAATTATATGAAAAGTACTATAAGTTGCAATTCTTTTTACGTCAATCTGATGAAAAAATCTTAAATTTGAAATGTTTGTCAAAGTTTATATAGTTTGCATCTCGAAAATCTAACTATATCGCATAAATATCTTAAAGTGAGTATATTTTAATACAATATTAAAATATACTCACTTGACTAGTACTAAATTTGAAATGTTTGCATCTCGAAAATCTAACTAAATTGACTAGTACTTTAAAACTAAATATCTATTCACACTTACAAAGCGCGCGTGGAGCGTGGTGATACCAGTGAAGATTCAAAAAGAAGAATCTTGTGTCGAAGTGGGACCCATAAATTTGAGAGATTCAAGGGATCAGTGAGACCCATGATTACGATATTCCAACGTAACATATGAGCTGAATCGGTAGCATGTCACCAAGATCCACTTATACATTTGGTTGTTTGATTTTAGGGATATGAAAATTAATTTCACTATAAATTTGATACTGTTGTATAAGTATAAACTAAAGCTTCAAAACTATTGACACAGGAACTGAGAGAAGTAGAAATTTTTTATTTATCTATGTTTCCAGTCTATTATTCATAAGACTATAACAATCTTTTTATATTGTACAAAAGTTTTCTCCAAACTACAAGACTTAATTGTTACATTTAATTGATACATGAATGGTCAAGAAAGGTTACAGAAAGGACATCCACATTCAGTTGATTTATAACAGATACTTTATTTATGGTTCCTCGATTTTAATTGATACGCATTATATTAATATGAAGAGACGATATTAGTAACACACAATTTTGTACTTGACACCAAATGTAGGGGTGTACAAACGAAACCGACAAATCGCACTAAACCCATAATCTTAACCAAATTGAGAAAAAAAAAATTGACTTGTGGTTTGGTTTGATTTTAAAAAGAAAAACCCGACCACTATTGGTTTGGTTTGGTTTTAACTAAAAAAAATCAAACCGAACCAAACCAACCCGACATTACATGTATAAACTTTTAAAAATGTTTTATACATAAAAATATTTATTTATAATGTAATTTTTAAATATTTCTTAAATTTTTTCATAGTTTTTTATCTTTTAACATATTATTTCAAGCTTAGAATTAGAATTTTAAATGGTCCAATAAGCTTTATAGCCTTTAGATATTAGTAACTCAAATAAAACTCAACAAAAACCCAAATCAATACTAATCTAACAAAAGATATTCAATTCTAACATTAGGAATGACACTAATGTTGGATATCTATTCTTTTATTTTATATTGATTTAGATAGTGAAAATACATAACTTAATTTTATTTTTATCTTTAATATTTAGTCATGTAATTAATACTTATTAGCCGTACTTATTTTATCATAACTTTGTACTTATAGAATATGATTATTTTCTATATGCCTTATTAAGTATAGCATGACTTAGTACTTTTAGATTATGATCATTTTATTTGATGCGATTTCATTTTTTTTGTTGAATATTTTAGTACAATGTCATCTCTCATCTCACATGTATTTTGTGTTATTTTCTTAAAAAATATCTTAGTTAAATAGTCATATCTTACTAGAACTAAAGAAATATTTAAAGTACATGTTATATATTTTGTATGAAGACTTTATCGAAAAAACTCGAGCAACCCGAAAAAATCGAGAAAACCCGAGGTTGAAAAACCCGACCTGTATTGGTTTGGTTTGGTTTATAGATTTATAAACCCGGTGCAATTGGTTTGGTTTGATATTTGAAAAAATCGAACCAATCTGGTCCATGTACACCCCTAACCAAATGTATTTGATAAATAAAATTCTTTAATTGCCAAAAAATATTCAACGCATTATAACATATGAGCAATACAAAAGGTACCAGCAAAGCGAGGGCGGAGCCAAGAAGGGGACAGGGGCCGAACCCCCTTCGGTGAAAAATTACACTCTTTAATTGCCAAAAAATATTCAACGCATTATAACATATAAGCAATACAAAAGGTACCAGCAAAGCGGGGGCGGAGCCAAGAAGGGGACAGGGGCCGAACCCCCTTCGGTGAAAAATTACACTGTTTATATGTGATTAATTTTTTTATATATATATATATAGTAGATGTTAAATTCCCTTTGGCCTCATCGTGTATTTAATTCTTCATATTTTGAACCTCTTAATGAAAATTCTGGCTCCGCCATTGCAGCAAAGGATGTGGTGCCGCGGATGAGGCTGCTCCTCTCTTAACCAGAATTTTCAGATTCGAGCCCTAGGTATGAAAAAATTCTTAATGAACGCTCCCGAATAGGGCCTTACGCGGCGTGAATCCGAATTAATCGGACTCCAATAAACTTATCGAACACCGAATAAGAAAAAAGAAAGCAATACAAAATGTATATAAGGCAAAAATACTGTTAAAATGTACCATCATCTATTAAAGATTCAAATATTATTAATTCATGGTATAATATCCGATGGATTAATGGACCGGCATTTCAGTTAGCCGGTAAAATATTCAAGAATCTTCAAACAGATTCTCTTCTGCTTCCATCAGTTACCTATTCTTCGGAACAACTACGCTCTATCTCTTAATTTTCTTATCCATTTTTCCAAAAACAAATAATAATAATAATAATAATAAATAATAATAATAATTTAAGCTGTCAATTTGTCATATCATATTCCTTTTTAATTCATTAAATTAAATTAAAGAAAATCCGTGATAATTGCCGATTGTTTTTATGAACTACCTATAAAAACAGGACACTCCTCTTTTGCCTCTAACACATACACAAATCATTAATTAATTTTCACAAAAAAAAAAAGAAGCAACTTTTTGTGAATTTTTTTCATCATGTCTATTCTTTCAGATCTCATCAATCTTAATCTCTCTGAATCCACTGAGAAAATTATTGCCGAATACATATGGTTAGAATTTTTTTTCGTTATTAATCTTGTTAATGTTTTTTTTTTATTCCCTTTATTAGATGGTTCTTATGATTGATGAAATGGTGTTTTCTCTGATTGTTAGATTTCTGTATCACTGTTTTGTCGAATTGTTTACTCTGTTTGATCAGAATTTTGCAGTGTGTTATGATCTGTTATTTGTGTATACATGATAGGAGTTGTATATTTTTGGTATATTGTTGTAAGTGTTTATTGTGATCGATCAGTCAATTCATTAGATCCATTTTATGTAATTCCATCGTGTTTTTATTGGTTTTTTTTTTTCCTTAAAGATGAAAAAAGGACATTGTAAAAAGTCTCTTTCCTCTCAGGTTTGGAGCTAGGGGGCCCAAAAGGTCCATCTAAATCCACTTTCATCAAAAAAATAATACTGCAGGTTAATTTTTTATATATTAATAGCAGATGTTGAATGGTCAAAAAGGTGGATCTACCATTTTAAATTAGAGGGGTGTAATCTGGTAAAAGAATTGCACCAAATTTTTACACCAAAAGGTCAACACGCTACATGAAACATTTCGCATTTACACTAGGTCCTTGAAAGGCACCACACCAAGGAGTGTAATGTAGACCGCCTTTCCTGGCAAGTATCGGTGAATGATTTTACAGCTTGAACCCGTAACCAGGTCACACAAGATTAATTATGTTGTTGCTCCATGCATGTTTCCTCTTTCCTCATAAAGATGATGCGTTCATTGTTTACACCAAATAAAAAAACTCAACTTTAGCAGTTTATTACTAACCATGGTTAAGTGACAAATGTGTGTTGCTGATAGTAAGTTTTTGGCATGGTGCCAGGACACAACTACTCATTTGTAGCAAGACAGTAAAGTTAACATAAATGTATGTCTTAAAAAGATTTAACGTATAGTAGGTGCTGCAAATAATATGCATTCCCTCTTGATCGTGCGTGATTGAAATATTATTATTGCAAAATGTTTGCTTTAACATTTGTTTTCTTCTGAATTAGGAATAGCTTATAGAGAAAGATCCAATCTTTAATCTCTGCTTTGCTAGTTTTTTTTTTTTTACCAGGGAGTTATTTGCAGTACAACTACATCTACATGATAGTCGTTACTTTGTTTAGTTTAAGTTCTATACAAATATACAATGATATTGTCTTAAGATTTTTACACCAGCAGGTAAGTTACACGGAAAACAGCTAAAATTTTATAACGAGCATCATTTGATAACCGGAATAATAGAGTAAATAACTATTTGTAATAGCTTTAATTATACTAATAATGTAAAATATTTACATGTGTATAACTTAAATCCGTCTTCTTTGTTATGAATTCAGGATTGGCGGATCAGGTATGGACCTCAGGAGCAAAGCCAGGGTATTACTTTTTATATTTATTATTTTAGATAACAACCTATTTTTTTGTTTTTTTTTGTTTTTTGAGAGCTTGAAGATTGCTATCTTCGTAAAAATAATTCTTTTTAAATTTACAGACTCTAGTAGGTCCTGTTAAAGATCCTTCAAAGCTTCCGAAATGGAACTATGACGGGTCAAGCACAGGCCAAGCTTCTGGAGAAGACAGTGAAGTGATCCTTTAGTAAGTTTCCTTTATTGTGCAAAAATATTTTGCTAAGTTTCGTTAATTTCTGAATAGAATCATCTGACCATATTAAATTGAAATTCCAAATAGTCCTCAAGCAATTTTCAAGGATCCATTCAGGAGGGGCAACAATATTCTGGTGAGTTAATTTATTGTTGTACCTATTACTCTTATGCTCAAAAATGTTGGCAAACTCGTGTCGGTCCATCCAACACGCACCAGTTGGCATTTTTCACGAGTCCCAGCAGCATAGCCTGTTAGATATTGTTAATTTTTGGATTCTTTCTCCTAAAGTTGGATTTTTTTTAGAATATTGAACATTTTGCGTTTTTTAATTGTCTTTTGTTTTTCTTTAGGTTATGTGTGATGCTTACACTCCAGCTGGTGACCCCATCCCAACAAACAAGAGGCACAACGCTGCCAAGATTTTCAGCAACCCTGTTGTTGCTGCTGAAGAACCATGGTATTGAAAAACTCTATTTAGACTTTAAACGTAAAAAGGTTTTGTCAGTCCTTAATTTTTATTGTGTTTGATTATAATTTTCCTGATTGTTGGAATAACTTTTCCAATTAGGTATGGTATCGAGCAAGAATACACTTTGCTGCAGAAGGAGGTTAATTGGCCTCTTGGATGGCCTATTGGAGGTTTTCCTGGACCTCAGGTACTATTGTCAATACCTTCAACGTCTTACTTTGGGTTTATTAACATAGTTAAAGACTTGTTTTATGTAGTGTTGGAGATTTTGAGTTATTGTATTATCTGTTTGAAAGACATTAAAAAATGGGTGTGATAGTTTTTTCGACATTTAGTGTAATTTTGATCATCAAATTAACTTCACAGAGTTTGGAGGACATATGACGATTTTCCAGATTTGAAAAACTTGAGTTTGGACATTTTTCAAATACCGTCCTTGCAAACTCAAAAGCTTGAACTTTATGGGGTTTGAATTTTAGAATGACTATGTCAATTGCTAATACCTACGCCCTCGCCTTCCCTTCTTCCCATGATGAAGTCAATTGCTAATACCTATGCCCTCGCCTTCCCTTCTTCCCTTTTTTTGCGTTGTGTATCTGTTCTCATATGTTTGTTTTTCTAATGCCGTGAAGTTATATTGCACTTTTAACTTAAAGAAACGAAAGTGTGGCATTGTTCCCTTTACTTTGCATCAGTTTCCTGTAACATGGTGGAACTAAAAACTCTCATTCGGATTACATACGAAAACTATATAACCACTTGATTTTCTATTCAAATCTTGGAAGAACAGAAAATTATCTTCTTTCAGTAGATCATTCATAGTTCTGCTATTTTATTCTTACTAACAGCTAAAAGTTTTCTGATGAATTATATTGCCCCATTTAGGGACCTTACTATTGTGGAACTGGAGCTGACAAGGCTTTCGGACGTGATATAGTCGACGCACATTATAAGGCATGTCTTTACGCTGGGATTAACATCAGCGGCGTCAATGGAGAAGTGATGCCTGGGCAGGTACATAGCCCTTTTCCCCTTTCCTGTCCCACTTCTTTTCCAAACAGAGGTGAATTCAATATATAGAGTCAGTCAGTCAGTTCAGAATGAGAGTATTAGATGTATACAACTTAAATTTCTCTTTGCATATGTATACATTGTTCGAACTTGAATCAATTCTACATCCTAGATCCGCTTTTGTTTTCAGAAAAAAATCCATCATTCTGCGCCTCTTATTAAACATGCCATAATTTTATGTAGTGGGAATTCCAAGTTGGGCCTGCTGTAGGGATCTCAGCAGGTGATGAGGTGTGGACCGCCCGTTACATTCTCGAGGTATTTCAATACTTGGCTGTTACAAAATTTTTTCCATTTTTCAATCTTCAATCTAATTATAATGTGGAGTTTGATCGGTGCACTTGCGTTTTTTTTTTTTTTTTTTTTTATTATTATTGGTGTTAAACAGAGGATTGCTGAAGTTGCTGGAGTTGTCGTTTCATTTGACCCGAAACCTATCCCTGTGAGCTTTCTGCTATTTATTTTTTAACGTTACTTTTAATTTAGCTGCTCTTTCATAGTAAAAAAAGTACTTGCTTCAAGCTGATATTCTCTTGAACAAGGCTTGCATTTACATCTTTTTTATCAGTGGCGGAACAAAGTAGTGTGAACTGATCCCCTTCGTCGGAAAACTATACCATGCAAATAGAGTAAAAATGATCTCCTTTTGGTTATATATGAGTTGAATCACCTTGACATGAAGAAAAATTCAAGTACAGGTAGTAAAGGGGGTACAAAATTGCTTTAGGTCATCTGTCTAAATTACAACTGTGACATTCTGAATATTTTTGAATCCCCTTGTATAAATTTCTGGTTCCGCCACTGATGTTTATCCTTTTTACTGTCAGGGCGATTGGAACGGTGCTGGTGCTCACGCAAACTACAGGTAGAGGAGCGGCCTTTTTATTCTACTATACAATTATGAGCCCGTCTGGATAAAACAAGTAAAACTAACTGATAAGCATCAAGTACTTAAAAACATTCTAAGTGCTGAAACTGATTTTATGATTAAGTAGTTTACGTGGTCGGATAGAAGTGCCGCAGCTGATTATATCTTCATCCATCTCCTCTTCCGGGCTCCCTCTATATATGAGAGTATTGACATGTAATGTTTCTTTCAGCACCAAGTCAATGAGGGAAGATGGAGGCTATGAAATCATCAAAAAGGCTATTGACAAGCTTGGACTGAGGCACAAAGAGCACATTGCTGCATACGGTGAAGGCAACGAGCGTCGTCTCACTGGAAAACATGAAACAGCTGACATCAACTCCTTCAAATGGGTACGTAAACTGTTGTATTTTCTACTTAATTGTCATTTGATTCCCTCTCTTTCTGCTCGCGCACACCTGCCATGTCTGTTGCTGTGGAACTTCGGAGTTTCATTTTGACTTTCAGCTACGTTGTCAATCAATGTTGCCAAACCACTTTGTTCCTGAAACATGATGCTCTAAATTCTTTGATTGCAAAACATTCTTTGTGTTCTTTTCTGTGTTCGCTTAGGATTCTATTGCGATATTGATCTCGAGAATCTAATATAGTAGTTACAATTATTTATCCGAGTGTATCTAGTGTCTCATTTTATGTTGCTACATTTGTTTGCCCAGGGGGTTGCAAACCGTGGATGCTCCGTTCGTGTAGGCAGAGATACAGAGAAGGCAGGGAAGGGATACTTTGAGGACCGGAGGCCTGCTTCAAACATGGACCCGTACGTTGTCACTTCCATGATTGCTGAGACCACCATTGTCTGGAAACCTTGAGCTGTTCGTGAGTGTCTGGCTATGTTGCTCAGATCATCCAAAAATGTTGTCTGACTTGTGTCGGATCTTCAAAAATGCATAGCTTTTAGAGGATGACATACATTTGGCAATATTTTTGAAGAGTTTGAGCAAACATAGGTGTCTGGAGGACTATTGTTTCTTGTGTCGAAGACTTGATTAGTTAGGGTTGTCTATTCTATTTTCTCTATTGTTTCTTAGTTTCGTTAAACATTTCATTCATCAAAGGCTGAATTTAGTGTTTATGATTTGGCAAGGTTGTTAATGACAGTTATTTTTATTGGGTTTTAACTTATTACTGTTTGGTTATGAGTCCACATCTACTTGGTATTATTAAGAGTTAACTTTTGTATGTTACACTGATATAGTAGCATGATTTATGAAGATAGGATAAAAACCTACTATATATCGGCGGTTAAATTATAGTGATAGTGTAACAAAAATTACACGTCATTGCTTACACTAATTTGTTATAATTCTCTTTTCATATTTTACCATGAACTCATCACTGGCAGGAGGGGAGCTATAACTATGACTACGAGTTCATCAAAACTTTGTATTTGTGTTTAAATATTCATTTCATATGCATATAATTTACTATCGACAACTCAGTAAAAAAGATTATGGTCTAGAACTCATAAACTAAAAAATCTTGACTTGCCTTTGAATTCACTGTGATAAGCTGATAGCACATGAGGATTGCAGAGTTAGTTTCCTAGATGATCAATCAAATTTGAAAAACTGCCTACAAATATCACTTTTGTTTCTTCTAGGACAACAAAGTAACTCAATTATAACTATTTTCCTTAAAATATACTAAATACCTCAAAAGTCTCCTTATG